>NC_139584.1:19766827-19936827 GCF_946808225.1 Silurus aristotelis
ATCAGTGGATTAAAACTAAAGTAACGAGCCTGTTTTGAAAATGTAAGGAGTAAAAAGTACAGATATTTGTGTAAAAATGTAATAAGTAAAAGTAAAAAGTTGTCTGAAAAATAAATAGTGGAGTAAAGTACTGATACCTGAAAAATCTACTTAAGTACAGTAACAAAGTATTTGTACTCCGTTACGTCCCACCTCTGATGATTATGGCTTACAGCTATAGAAAACCCAAAATTCAGTATCTCAGAAGATATTATTATTATTATGAAAAAGTTCAATATTAGAGATTAGAGATAGAGTGGTATAACACTCTAATCAGTTAATTAAATCCAAACACCTGCACAGGTTTTCTCTGTCTTAATCTGGTTCAGGCTACACAATCATGGGGAAGACTGCTGACTTGACAGTTGTCCAGAAGACGATCATTGACACCCTGCACATGGAGGGTAAGACACAAAACGTTACACAGAGTGCTGTATCCAAGCACATTAATGAAAAGTTGAATGGAAGGAAAAATGTGGTAGAAAAAGGTGAAATGAAGCCCATTCAAAAAATTGAGATTTACAAAGAGTGGACTGCAGCTGGAGTCAGTTTTTCAAGAGCCACCATACACAGTCATGTCCATATCCAGACCTGAATCACAGAGAATCTATTGTGAAGAGGAAAACAAGAAACAAGAGACCAAAAAATGCAGATGAGCTGAAGGCCACTGTCAAAGAAACCTGGGCTTTCATACCACCTCAGCAGTGCCACAGACTGCTCGGCTTTCCCTGGCTGCAGAAACACAACCCCCGTCTGGACTGGTCCACGAGTAAAGTTCTAACCTTCTGCCATTCCCACTGTTTAACTCGGCCATCTGCCTCCGTTTCCCTTGAGACCTTCCTCCTTACTTGCTCATCGGCCATATGACTGCGCCATCGACCTTCTACCCGGGTCCCTAGGTGAATTTTTGTATATCTGGATGACATCTTGGTGTTCTTCCGATCACTGGATGAGCATGTCGGCCACGTTCGTTCGGTACTCCAGCACCTCCTCCAGAATGGTCTATACGTCAAAGCAGAGAAGTGTGAGATCCATGTCCCTAGCATCTCCTTCCTAAGGTTTACTCTTGCCGTGGGGAGCATACGAATGAATCCAGCCAGGATCAGAGCCGTCAAAGGCATGGCCAGACATCTGGCACAGGTCATTCAGAGTTTATGTCCCAGGCATTCCTTTTAACCCTTAACAGCTGCAATTTAATCAAACGATGAGCACCACGGTTTACACTATTATTGGGGGTTTGTATACCACAGTGCCACACCCCGTTCCTCAGGTTCAGTTTTGTGAAAATGGGAGCTCCTTGAAGCTGTTTACAAGCTGTGTCCATTAGGGGGAGCGGATAGTGGTTCTTTATGGTAATACTATTGAGACCACGATAATCGATGCAGGGGCGTAATGTCCCATCCTTTTTCTCTACAAAAAAGAACCCTGCACTGGAAGACACGAAGCAGGACAAACCCTAACCTCTCCAGCTGACTTCAAAGCAGCATTCAACTGATAACACAAGCCTTACACAGCACACACACACACACACACACACACACCACCCCAAAAGCCAGATAACCAGATGATCATCAACCTGCATTCTCGATCCCTTGCCTACAAGTTTCTTTAAACAGATAATTCCAGAGGTAATTGAACCTGTTTTAAAAATAATAAACTCTTCCATTAGCACTGGTTTTGTACCAAAATCCTTTAAACTGGCAGTTATCCACCCCCTAATTAAGAAACCTGACCTTGACCCATGTCAGCTGTCCAACTACAGACCAATATCAAATCTCCCCTTCATAGCCAAAATTTTGGAAAAGGTTGTAGCACAGCAGTTATGCTCACACCTACTTATGAATAATATTTTTGAAATGTATCAGTCAGGATTTCTGCCTCATCATAGCACAGAGACGGCGCTAGTTAAGGTGGTAAATGACCTGTTATTGGCCTCTGATCAGGGTTTTGTCTCCTTACTTGTTTTGCTCGACCTTAGTGCAGCTTTTGACACCAGTGATCACACTATACTACTTGCTAGACTTGAGAACGTTGTTGGAATAAAGGGAACAGCTCTCTCTTGGCTCAGGTCTTATTTGACTGATCGCTATCAGTTTGTTGATGTTAATGGTGAGTTCTCCACACTCTCTGAGGTAAAGTTTGGTGTTCCTCAAGGATCTGTCTTAGGGCCTCTGCTTTTCTCTTTATATATGCTGCCTCTTGGAGAAATTATTCATAAACATGGTATTAGATTCCATTGCTATGCTGATGATACACAGCTGTATATTTCAGCAAAGCCAGATGAGAGAGATCAGCTTAACAATGTTGAAAAATGTATAAAGGACATTGGACAGTGGATGCTCGATAACTTTCTTCTACTAAACTCAGATAAGACGGAAGTACTTTTACTAGGACCACATGCAGCTAGAAGCAAACTTTCTGATTACCTAGCATCTCTGGATGGTGTTTCTGTTTCAGCTTCAGCTTCAGCGTGTACGGCTGTCAAAGACCTTGGTGTGATTATTGACCCGAGTCTTTCCTTTGAGGCTCACGTGAATAATATTACCAGGATCGCCTTCTTTCACCTTAGAAATATTGCTAAAATTAGAAATATGATGTTGTTACAGGATGCAGAAAAACTAGTTCATGCTTTTGTTACTTCTAGACTACTGTAACGCTTTACTGTCTGGGTGTGCGAGTAGGTGCATAAATAAGCTTCAGTTAGTTCAGAATGCAGCAGCAAGAGTCCTCACTAGATCTAGGAAATATGACCACATCACCCCTGTATTAATCAGTCTACACTGGCTCCCAATCAAATCTCGCATTGATTATAAAATACTACTACTGACATATAAAGCACTTAACGGTCTCGCACCACCGTATCTGGTTGAACTTCTGTACCAGTATGATCCTCCACGCCTACTTAGATCAAAAGGTGCTGGCTATCTGTTGGTTCCTCCAATAATGAAGATTACAGCAGGGGGCAGATCTTTCTCTTATAAAGCCCCGCAGTTATGGAACAGCCTTCCTATCAGTGTTCGGGACTCAGACACAGTCTCAGTGTTTAAGTCGAGGTTGAAAACATATTTATTCAGTCAAGCCTTTAATCAGTAGATTTTTTCTCAGGTAAAGGCTCAGATCTGGAGGGAACATTGATATAGAGTGTTTGGTGAACTGGGATATTTGTACGCTGTCGTCCCCTCACATTCACGCGTTCACTCAGGTTTGTTGATGGTGGTGTGGTGGGTCGTCTCTTATCCCAGAGATCCCTCATGTCTGTGTTGCCTTCTGGTTCTCCCTTTTAGTTATGCTGCCATAGCGAGTCTTGCCGGAGTCCAAACTGCACAGTGACTTTAACTCTCATGCAACAATAGGTACACTTAATAATCCATATCCTTCTCTTCCTGTCACCCTCTTCTCTCTCTCTCTCTCTCTCTCTCTCTCTCTCTCTCTCTCTCTCTCTCTCTCTCTCTCTCACTCTCTCTCTCTCGGTCGAGTTAAACAAGCTCCTGAGGCTCCAGTGACCAGTGTTCCTGCCCCTCTCCCCTCCGTGGATCTTCCCACTTCATCCAGGCCTGCCTCTGGATAGTGTTCTCTTTGACTGGAGGCCACTCTGTGCAGCTGGGGAAGGTTTGTCATCAACGCTTGGGTGGTTCCATGAAATTCCGGAGTAAGAACGGGAGCTTTGAGGATGGATTGCTGACTGTAGTTGATGTCAACAGTCTCCTACACTGACTCAGGAATACATTTCGCTTTTGATCATCATCACTGCACCCCGCAACATTGTATACCTGCCACAAATGGACATTCGGTGTAACCCAGATGAGGATGGGTTCCCTCTTGAGTCTGGTTCCTCTCAAGTTTTCTTCCTTATGCCATCTCGGGGAGTTTTTCCTTGCCAGAGTCGCCAGTCGCCACCGGCTTGCTCATCAGGGACAAACTTACTCATAAAGAACATATTCATTTTTAATCACCGCATTATCTGTGTAAAGCTGCTTTGAGACAATGTTCATTGTTAAAAGCGCTATACAAATAAAAATGAATTGAATTAAATTGAATAACCCCCTGGCCTCTCTGGTTGACTGCACAGGGACCCTCAATTCATAAAACAATTCACTCTCGAAACTCTGCCCCAGTATGTCTGTTTGTGACACACACACATAAACACACACACCACAAGGGAGCATTCTTTTATAAATTAAATAATAAAAAAAATGTCCCACATTACATGTGTACACTTTTCATGTTTAATATCAAGTCAAGTCAAATCAAGTCAAATTTATTTCTATAGCACTTTTCACAACAGACATTGTCTCGAAGCAGCTTTACAAAAATCAACAGTCAAGGTGAATGGTGTGCATTTATCCCTGATGAGCAAGCCGTGGCGACCGTGTCAAGGAAAAACTCCCTTAGATGTAATGAGGAAGAAACCTTGAGAGGAACAAGACTCAAAAGGGGAACCCATCCTCATTTGGGTGACATCAAGAGTTTAATCATATCAAAATGATCACAAAATTATCTGTTTCTTATTTTGCAAACAATGGTGCATTTTATCTTGAAATGCACCATACTGTCTTAATACACTTTGGATAATGAACAAAGCAAGTTTCTCCCTCCAACATTTCAGGCCATAGCAATCCATAGCAATATTGAACCCAACTAATCAAGAGTTAGTCAAGTCATCTTGGCTCGCTCGCTCGCTCGGCTCGATCGGAAAGGCCTGGGCGCCCGGATGCCCGAAGGCCCAGAGAGTCGGACGCTCAGAACAGCTCAGAAGCGAGTCTTCGAGGCAAGATCTTCCGGCAAGCTTTACTTTCAAGAACAACAACTGCTCTAATCTTCAGGAGAACCTGGAAGAACATCTGACTCCCTCCTAACCGACTCTTCAAACATTTCTTTGTCTACCGCATCCGGACTCTTGTGCAACAAGCCATTGCAAGTAACCGTTTTATCAACCAATTTTAGATTTAATTAAATTTTAAGGTGAATCTGAATTCCTTGAGGATTTTTGGATCGGTTGTGCTTTTTTTTTGAAGATTAAGCTTGCCATCTCTTTCCTTTCTTTCTCTCTTTCCTTCTTTTCCCTTCTCTTCTTCCTCTTTCCTAATTTTTACTTTTTGTTTATTTATTTTTTATTTTCTTTATTTCTTTTGTATGTTTGTGTAGTTAGTTTTATGTTGTTTTGTCTCATTCATTAAACGCTGTATTTTTCTTTTTTTTTTTTGAGTGCAGCTCACATTTCAAGGTTCCTGCAATATTCAATCTGAACTACATGCTCTATTAATTGTACAGTGTAAAGTAAAGGGGGGTCGTGTCTTTCTTGGCCGGGGAGATACCCCTTTTATAGAATTAATAAAATATTATACTGCATGTTTTAACATCCTCTCTGACCGGGGCCCTCAATTCACGGACAAATTTTGGAAGGAATTCTTTCGCCTCCTTGATGGGGTCTTGATCAGCCTCTACTCTGGGTTCCACCCGCAAACCAATGGCCAGGCTGAGAGGCTTAATTAGGAGCTAGAGACTGGACTCTGTATGTGCCCAAGATGCCTCCTCATGGTCCTCCAAGCTGTTGTGGGTTGAGTACGCCCATAACTCAATGCCAACTGCCGCCACTGGACTATCACCCTTTCAGATTATTTATGGTTACCAACCACCTCTATTTTCCACCCAGAAGGCTGAGGCTTCTGTCCCTTCTGCATTGGCTCAGTTTCGACGCTGCCGACTCAGTTGGAAGAGGGCCCACACAGCTCTTCTTAGAACTTCCCAGAGCTATGCTCGCTGGGCCAACCAGAGGCCCCGTCCTGCACCCCATTACCAGGTTGGTCAAAAGGCTTGGCTTTTCACTCAGGACCTTCCACTTAAGGCCGTGTGTCGTAATCTCGCCCCAAGATTTCTGAGACCCTTCCCCATTTCCAAGGTCATTTAACTGGTTGCTGTGCACCTCAAACTACCCAAGGCCCTTCGGATCTGCCCTACATTCCGTGTTTCTCGCCTCAGACCTGTCTAAGCTTGTTCCCTGGCTTTTATCCCTCGCCAGATTGTCTCTTCGTCTTTGTGTTTGTTTTGAGACCCTCCCGCCGTTTTTCCCTCTGAAATATTTTTTACTTCCATTTTGGATCTCTTGTTTTTTTTCGGGATTTGGCCGGCAGTTTTTGTTTGTTCTTTTGCCTGTTCTTGGACGTTTGTTTTTCAGTCAGCTTCCAGTCTCTTCTGCCCTGGGTTCCCTGGTTTGAGGTGTAGTTTTTGCCTTTTTCTACTCTCTGTCTTTTGGTGCTCCGATTTAAGGGAGTTTCATAAGTTTTCGGACAATTTGTATTATTACTTTGTTTTTTCTCGTTAAAAGACTGCTAATATTCTCTAAGGTAAAAAGGCCAGCAGTACTAACTTTGAAGGCCCTGAGCAGATTAAATTGACATGGCAGCACAAATCTGATTGGATCAGATCTAACATCCGCATACACGTACTGGAAGCAGTGCAGCCAAGATAAAATGCTACAAAATGAAGAGAATAAACTGTTGGGAATAAATTAATACAATTTCATGGAACAAATATTAGAATTTATGTTGTAAATGTAGGCCACTGCTTCTCATTGTCTTTAGTGCACCACTGATATACAGTAAATGACCATACTTTTCAGAAGGCCAACAATTCACTAAAAATGTTTTTTGATTGGTCTTATGAAGTTTACATTTTTTTTTTTTATTCGGCGGGGTTTTGTTAATTGAGAGTCAAAATAATCAAAATTAAAATAAATAAACACTTGAAATATTTCAGTTTGTGTGTGATGAATCTATATAATATACGAGTTTTACTTTTTGTATAGAATTACTAAAATAAATCAGCTTTTTAATGATATTCTAATTTATTGAGATGCACTTGTTGTCAGGGAGACTCCTGCTTCTCCTCTCATGCGCGTCCCACCCGCACGGAGCGCGTCACCGTCATACTAACCACCTACACCTGGCACTCATTACCTGCTGCTATTTAAACCCCTCACTTTCTCTGACTCACCGTCTGTTATTGAACGTTATGCGTCAATCCGTTGGACTTATTGACTTTCACCCAAGCGCATCCCGGATATCTCACCCAGCCGGGTACTCAAACTAGGACTGTGTGGACCTTGCCCCTCCAGGGCGTACCACGGATAATCGTCTCTCTCTCTCTCTCTCTCTCTCTCTCTCTCTCTCTCTCTCTCTCTCTCTACTGTTTCTCTCTGCCAACCCAGCTGCCTTCCAGCCGTGTTTACCGAGTGTTGTTTCCCATTTTAAAACCTAAGCGAACTGTGTATATATATATATATATATATATATATATATATATATATATATATATATATATATATATATATATATATATATAATATATGTATGTGTGTTTCATCATAGGTGTACAAGTCAGTGTTATCACCAATCAACCAGCCTGCAGAGACATTATCTGACATTTGACAGAAATTAATCCAATCAATATGAGTTGACTATAAAAGTTTTTTCAAATGGCATTTTACCAAATTGTTGGCAGTATTTGTATCTGGCTAGGCCACTTCAGGACCTTGAAATGCTTCTTACGGAGCCACTCCTTAGTTGCCCTGGCTGTGTTTTTGGAGTCATTGTCATGGTGGAAGACCCAGCCATGACCCATCTTTAATGCTCTTTACTGAGGGAAGGATGTTGTTGCCCAAAATCTCACAATACATGGCCCCATCCATCCTCCGCTCAATACAGTGCAGTCGTCCTGTCCCCTTTGCAGAAAATCACCCCCAAAGCATGATGTTTCCACCCCCATGCTTCACGTTTGGGATGGTGTTCTTGGGATTGTACTCATCCTTCTTCTTCCTCCAAACATGGCGAGTTTAGTTTATACCAAAAAGTTCTATTTTGGTCTCATCTGACCACATGACCTTCTTCCAGAGAAGGCCATCTGTTCAGCTGCCTTCTCACCCATCCTTGTGACAGACGTTCCTGGAAAGCTACTATACTTGCATAATGTATTAATTACATTTCAGAAATGTATGCATTTTACCTCCACATGTTTGGTATCATTTTAAAGGTCTAAGTGTGATTGAAAATATAATCTCAGTCCCATATCAGTAGAACAGGCTTCAGGTTTGGGGAAAGTCTGTCCTACTGACAAAAGGGTTGCCCCTGAAAAGATCCTTATCAGGTGTTGGTTTTAATCTAGGTGACATTTTATATTAGGTCACCTCTTGTCCCAAGAAAGGGTTGGCAAAGCTTTTATCACTTTGAATTTACGAGTGTTTACGATGGTTTGGGTATGTAAGGAAATTTGGCGAAACACTCAGGGAAGCATTCTGTAATCAGAACTACCCACACAGTCTCAGTGTGTCTCTATTGCCAGGTACAGTGACTAACAATTATTTTGTAAACTGTATTGCTTAACTATTTGGTTTTATACTGATCATGTTGTGTAATTTTTTCCTAGTATTTGTTTTAGATGTGACATTTGTTTATTGATTATTGCCTGGCAAATAAATGTAAAAATCTTGATTAACTTTGAAATTTCCTGAAATTATTTATATCTAGTTGATTATGTAGTCTGGTGTTTCTGCAAATCTATGACCAGGGTAGTACAAACTGAAGGCTTATGAACGGATGGAGCACAACGTCTGGACCTTTGATTTCTGACTATCACTGACTTAGCAAGTTATAAGTAAGTGGCTAAATACATTATTCTTTATGCATGAGCAAACATCGAGTAGCCTACTTAAAGAATATTAGTTTATTGTTATATCCTCTGACTAAGATTCAGACTGGCCAATGTGCCTCCTTGAGCAGGTATTGTTAGCCAAGCACAAGGCTCTAAGCGACTCTGGGTCCATAAGGAATGATTATTTGAAAAGACGTAATGTTTAGAATAATCTATTAAAATTAAAAAAGATATAACACCAATAAGGTAATCAGCTTGAATTAGATATATTCTATTTCAATCTTTGTTATAAATTGGAGTCAGATTAGAGGTAAAAATTCATGCAACAATTTGATATCCATTTTAGTAATCTTTTACAGCAGCGCGAGAAAGACTAACACGCATCATACCTTGACCCACACCAGTGGATTCCTTCATTGGGCCATTGGGTGGGCACCCTTACAAAGGCAACAGACAAGTCATGAACAGGGACTTAATCTTGCCACTTGCCCATAATGCCACACTGCATGCATTAGCATGGCTTGTACATCAGATACAGCCTTTTTTTGCTACCTTTCCACTAAGCAGGCCAAGGCACATATCACTCTGCTGGCATATTTCTAATGTATTGGAGATTAATGGGTGATGACTATAAGGATCTGCAAAAATCATTTGTAAACCTGACACTTTGTAGTCAGATATTTTTTTTTTTTATTCCAGGTAATCTTTTTGATTTATAGAAGCATATCCAGGTTAATCGGAAATGATTTCATATTTATCACATCCAGATTAGAATTATTAATGATTTTCAATTTGTAAATCTTATGCTGGCATGTCCAGGTGAGCTTGGCAGAATCAGTGGAGTCTGCAGTACTTGTAGCAATTGACATTCAACATTTTTCCACTACACTGCTTCTGCCTGTTCCTGCATCTTTCTTACTTTGTGTGGGTTTTTTTTTTTTTTTACATTTCTTATGTCCTCACTGTGTGTGTGTCTGACATTAAGCACTATTTCACACATTACAGTTGTCTAGTAATTGCTTTCACTACATTTATATAATTTTTACATTCCATATATTTTGTGTTACAGTATCTTACATGACTATGACATGAAAGGAGATGTCACCTTTTGTATTTGTAAAAGAGAGGCTTTTAAAATCCCCTGTTAAAAGGCAAGTTTATTGTTGCTAGGTTCTACAGATGTTGATCTCCTGGAGGCACATAACACTGTAATATTTACAACCCTTGTCAGGATTTCCAAACATTTTGTCCTATTTTTGCTGATTGTATGTTTGTGCATGTATAAATTCAAGAAAAGACACAACTGCATTATACACAAATTTATCATGATCAATAGTTTGTGTGACCATGATCAGTGTGTTACTTTTCTTAGTTGTGTTTGTGCAGCACAACTTATGTTAGCATGCTGCAGTTTGTTGTCACTCAGATATGCGAAGGAAAAGCAGTAGTTAAATTTAATGCTGAGAATGAGTATTCTTATATGCCACACATTTATGAACTGTAACTCACTTCTATTCAGCCCTAAAATTTTATTAAATGTATTGGCAGATTTTCTTGCCTCCAATACCCTAAGAAAACATATCACTCCCCTCTATTTTCATTATACCAATTTTTACCCACCTGATTGATTTGTTTAAAAATCTCAGACAGTTTTTTACTTACACAGTGCGTATTGTATGCCTTATTTATGCAGCATGACATATGTAGTAATCATCACCTTTCAGCCAGTATGAAATCCCAGCTCTCTGCACCAAAACTAAACATATAGGATGCAAACTCCAGCTTCCAAGATACACCAACACCTTTCCGCTCTTATGCGCCCCCTTAGTGATTGTGAACAGATGTTAACAATGACACACACAGTAGGAGAATCTCAATCACACAAAATACACAAATTAATTCTTCCAATCACTGATGTTGTTGGTATTTCCACTTTGTTACAGCTTTTACTTGTTTTGATATTGGCCTTTGAATGTTTTGCAATTCTCACATCAAATGGCTTTTGTCTGTCACAATTTTAATTTTAAATAAGCAACATTCAATTAAAATGGAATGGCAATAGCCTATCTACCTGCAGCAATGGGCCGAATTAATACACAGGACACAAAAAAATGGGGATTCCCAAATGCTTGATGTTAGATTTTCCAGGTGGCAGTGTCAGTAAGTAAGTATGTTAAAAGTAAGTATGCTGTGGTAAAAATGTTAGTGAGTGTCTGTAAGTGTGCTCAAAGGGGTAGGCATTGGTGGAACCAGGAGAGAGACACAAAGGCTGCAATCCAAGATTGTGGCCCACACCAAAATACTGGGTTTTCCCTGGGGGTAAGAGGGATCTGCCGATGGGCTAAGGTGAAGTGAGTGTGAGTTCTGGTTGTCCATTTTATGTGATATCTGAGAGGTTGGAGGCTAAAGAGGAGATGTTAGGAATGAATCGTCTGTAGTACCCTGCCAAAACCAAAAATGCATGTACCTGTTGCATGGCAGAGGGATGAGGGCAATCTTTTTTTTTTTTTTTTTTTCTTGTGCTTTTAACAGGCCTCTGCTATTGCGATATCCCAGGCACTGTGCTTTAGTCAGCCCCAGGTGGCATTTCTGGGGATTAGCTGGAAAGTTGCCATTGCTTTGTGGAGACTAAAAGAGAGAACCTGGTACTGCCAGTGTCTGGTGGAGATGTTAAAGATGGTTTGGGCCTGGCCTCTGCAGTCAGGGCAACTTGCCAGTAACCCTTTGTTAGGTTCAGTGTGGATATGAATCTGGCTCCCCCAAGGTTCCACCAGGTAATCTACTATAGGCAGCGGGTAGATCTGGTTGGGCTTGCGGAAATCATTGCATAATCTGAGGCTCCCATCAGACTTCGGCACTACCAGGTACCTACTAGGGTTTTACTGTCCATTTTTCAAAGTCAATATTGCTTAAAATAATAATAAATTATAGATGATGAGGTGCCTTGAATATAAATTTGCTGAAAAAAACCCTCCAAAACAATTATTTCATATATAAATACATGAAATCAGTCCTTATGGAACCCTGGGATCAGGGTTAAAAGCCACATGTCTTATAAGTTAATATTTTTAATATTATGAAGATGATCAGAAAATCAGAGGCCTGAAAACAAACAGAGTCTATATCTGGTCTGTCTTGCCCCACATCAAATCACAACAACACACACACACACACACACACACACACACACACACACACACACACACACACATAGGTTTTTATGTATTAAGTGGACTTTGCCTGGCAGACAAGTCGTACCATGGTTTAAAGATACCCACCTTTCGCCTTGTGCTACAGTGATGCTATAAATATAAAAAAAAATAAGCTTTGAACAAAACAAATTTCACTTCAGAATTCCTTTACACAAATTTAAACTTTATATGCCATATGCAATTCCATACTGATACAACAATGCCAAATACCTGCAACATTTTGGAAATAATTAATCAGAATATGATTTTTATAAATGACCTTTTCTGAATCTTCTCTTGGATCAGCAGCCTTCAACTTATCTACTGTAGTCCCCTGCACTGCTGTAACCTCTTTAATATTTTTAGCTAAAAACTGAAACAAGATATTTCTCATTTCACATTTGTTATATACATTCAGTAGCCCTCGAATGTATTTGGATACTTAAGATACATTTTCATGCAATTCATCTTACACAAAACATTTCATTTAAAACAGATTGATATGTTTAAGGATATTTAAATTTAAAAAAGCATTTGGATCTCCAGTAATGGTATTATTAACTATCGCAAACAGTGTCTTAGTATTTGTTCCAACATACTAGGTTTTGTAGAACCGCTAGTTCTACAAATGATTATGCATCAACCTGTTTCTGTAAAAAATTCTGTTAGTTTCCACCAAGATTAAACCAAACCATTTTTTTTTTTTTTTTTTTAAATAGAGCAACAACAATCTGCCACTTAAGGTCATCTTGTCCCCTGCTCTGAAGGTGGAGTCTCTTGATTTTAGGTGTTCACTGTTGAAGTGATGAAATCGCCGTTAGTTGCGGCTTCCCTTAACATGCCCCAGTCAGTGCATTCAAAGCAGTCCTGGAGAGCAGACATGGATCCTGCTGGCCAGGTTCTCACCGGCCTTCGAGCTGGTCTCAAACAACTGCTGAGTGGTCCGTATGCAGGGATCAGCATAACAGAGATGTGGTCTGAGTACCTGAGGAGGGGGTGAGACTTCGCCTCGGTATGCGCCCCGGATGTTTGTATAAACAACATCCAGCGTGTTTTCTCCAGTAGTTGAAAAGTGCACATTTTGAAAAAATTTAGGGCGCACAGTCCTGAGATTTGCATGGTTAAAATCTATGGCGACAATAAACAATCCGTAAGGGTGTGTGTTTTTTAGTTTGCTAACGGTCCCGTAGAGTACGCTGAGTGTCGGAACTCAGAGCCCGTCTCTGAGGCGACACATCGAGGGTGAATTCTTTTGTTCAGAAGATTCCCAATAATGCTCAGCCAACTCTAGAAAAACTTAAATATAATAGACACAAACTGCCAATGAAGGATCCTCAGTCTCAGATGAGTAAAAGCAAACTTCTTTATTCCATACACGTTCCAATGAGCTCAATAGAAGATGGGTACCTCACATCAAAATGAACAGCGCATCAAAAATGATAGAGCACGCCAAAGTGAGGAAGTACAAGTACTGTCTGTTTCACGCTTGTATTTATACCCTGTAGCCACCGTATCTTTCTATTTTTTTTCTAATTTCTTCACCTTGAGTAATTCCCCTTATTTTCCGATCTTGCCCTCTTTTTTTCAATTCCCCTTATCTTTGACCTTGGTGCTTATTCCTCCAAACAACACCATATTTGGAGTTCCTGTTTTTTTTCCCAATTCCCCTTATATTCGGCCTTTTCCTTGATTTTATATAAAAAAATAAGTGAGTATAAAGCCCTTATTTTTCTGGATCCAACCATACGCGGTTTTTCAGTCCTCCAAGTGTGAACACCATTTTTGCGGCCTATTTTGTCTTCCTGCACCTGCAATGGGTAAGTGTTATGCTTTACTCTTTTTATAATGCCGTTTGCTATTCTACATTTATTGAATTGAGTTATCTCAGTGTATTAGATTGTCTGTATACATGTGCTTGATTATATTATTTTATTTGATAGCTGCAAGTGCCCAGGTTATATTTTAATTGTGCATTCTGAACTGATTGTTTCATAGTATATAGAATTTTCTCTTGAATGTGTGTTATTCTTTGCCTACACCTAGCAGTCACCGTGATGTTACCCTGTCTAACATCTTATCTCTGTTGGTCTCTTTTGCTCAGCTCCGCCACGCAAACGTTCTGGAATATCTCCAATGGGTCTTCTTCGCAGACAATACCGCCAGTTCCAGCTCTCCTCACTTGCTGCTGAGCTTGCTCATTTCCTTGAACAACTCTCTGGCCTAACTGTTCCAGCGAATCCCTATCTGCCTCCTCGCATAGTGCAGAGCACTGCTACGCGCGACATGGGCACACAGACCTCTCCTGATCTCTCTGCTACCCGCTATCAAGCTTATGATGACAACTGCAGTGAAGGCTCCTGTCCCCCACCGTTTTCTCCCTATCCCTCACACTGGTCTCCCAATGATTATTCCCCTACATCTCCTGCGCCAAACCAACGTGCTCCTGTGCCTTCACCCGGCCTTGGGCCAAGCTACTCCTTCATGTCTCCTGCAGCTGCAGCAGCCCACCCGCCTTGCTATCCCAATAAAAATGCTTAAAACTCCCTCAAGGTCATTTTCTGTCCTTCTTTATCTATTCCACACACTTATAACATTCAGTCAGAGAATCTATCCTACTCACACATGTAAATATCTTATTATTACTATTTTATACTTGGTGTAAATAAAGACTTGATTAACATATAGTTAAATAGGTGTAAATAAAGACTTGATTAACATATACTTAAATAGGTGTTATCAAAACTACTTCTATTGTATCTAATAAGTTCTATATTTGATTTAGGTTATTTTTTGTTGGATTAATGTTAGTTTGATTATAACATACGCTAGATAAGGTTGATTAAAATTATTTCTCGACATGAGCACTTCCTTAGCATAAGCGCTAGGTGGTATGTACCGCACAGAGCTGCATTTCTGTCGGCAGGAAACGCGGCTAGCCCGTCCAGCTGAATGGTGGCGCTGCCGCTCGGCCAAGTCTAAGTGAACACGGAGACGCAGCAGTGTCTGTACTCATGCCGAGTAGCTTGTTGGAGTCTGATGTAGTCTTAATCATTTAATGATTTAAACATATTTAACCTTCACACCTGGCAGCTGTCCAATTACTGTTAAATATCAAACCTTGCAATATCAAATAACATTATATTTTTTCAAGTCAAAGACGTTTGACTTGAGGACTGGTTCCAAGATGGCTCAGCTGTGTTTGGCCTGCCACTTGCTCCTCTGTTTTTTCATGTTTGTTTTTGCTACCGTCTCATCGTTTATTGTGTATGATCGCACCACGCTGCTGGAATTGCGTTTTACAACCAATCGCCTCTTAAATACCCAGTCCTTTAAACCACCACCGCCACTGTTGACATTAATTCCTCCTTTCCTGAGACGCCCTGTCTGTCTGCTACCAGGCAGGGAGCACTGCAGAAGACGCGGGCGGAGAGGCGGGTTACATGCCAGGCTGAGGACTCACCTGGATTCTCCGTCCCCGAGGTGTAAAGATCAACCAGGATTTGGCAATGCTAGAAGATTGCAGGAATACTACCGATGGCTTCAGCCGGTTGGCTCCAACACTGGCGTTTCATTTCCGTGTCCCCGCCATGCTGAAACATCCACCTGGGGTTGTGTCCAAGGAAACCTCCGTCCAATTCCTCGCGTGACATCGTCGCCTGCCAACTTTTCCACGTTCCTCATGGCACTTTGTAACACCAGATTGCTCAATAACAAAACATTTGTCCTCAATGATGTCATCTCCTCTTACAATCTGGATCTGTTTATCCTCACGAAAACCTGGCTTCCCCCAGGTGACGTCAGTGCCTTTTCGGAAATCCTCCCCTCTGGTTACCTTTACCTAAACACGCCGCGGCAAACCGGTAGGGGCTCGGGGATAGCCACCATACATAGGCAGTCCCTGAAGTGCCGCCAGCTGTCCACTAGAGGGTACTCCAACTTTGAGTTACAAGTATTTGTGCTCACACTACCCTGTCCAATCTTATGTGCAGTAATCAACTGGCCACCCAAATCAAACAAGGATTTTTTATTGAGTTCTCAGAGTTTCTGTCAGAGTTTCTAGCAAAGTTTGACAATGTTCTAATCTGTGGTGACTTTAACATTCATGTTTGCTGCCCCTCTGATAAACCTGCTAATGATTTTAAGTCTAAGCTAGACCGGTCATTTAGAGGCCGGTCATTTGCCGTCCAGGGACCAAAGCTGTGGAACGCACTTCCAGCTCACATACGATCCATCACTGTGCTGAGTGTTTTTAAATCGCAGTTGGAAACTCATTTATTCATACAAGCTTTTAACACGTAGCCCTGATTTAACTGCTATTTTACATATATATTGTGTTCTTATACTTTTTAAATTGTTATTTAATTATTATAATTGTCTTTGTTTTTTGTTTTTTTTTACTGGAAAGTGCCTTGTGCTCCTTTTGGTTGCTGTAAGCACTCTATAAATAAATAATCTGGATTTGATTTAATTTGATGATATATATACATTGAGGAAAATAAGTATTTGAACACCCTGCTATTTTGCAAGTTCTCCCAATTAGAAATCATGGAGGGGTCTGAAATTATCATTGTAGGTGCATGTCCACTGTGAGAGACATAATCTAAAAAAAAAAATCCAGAAATCACAATATATGATTTTTAAACTATTTATTTGTATGATACAGCTGCAAATAAGTATTTGAGCACCTGTCTATCAGCTAGAATTCTGACCCTCAAAGACATGTTAGTCTGCCTTTAAAATGTCCACCTCCAATACATTTATTATCCTAAATTAGATGCACCTGTTTGAGGTTGTTAGCTGCATAAAGACACCTGTCCACCCCATACAATCAGTAAGAATCCAACTACTAACATGGCCAAGACCAAAGAGCTGTCCAAAGACACTAGAGACAAAATTGTACACCTCCACAAGACTGGAAAGGGCTACGGGGAAATTGCCAAGCAGCTTGGTGAAAAAAGGTCCACTGTTAGAGCAATTATTAGAAAATGAAAGCTAAACATGACTGTCAATCTTCCTCGGACTGGGGCGCCATGCAAGATCTCACCTCGTGGAGTCTCAATGATCCTAAGGAAGGTGAGAAATCAGCCCAGAACTACACGGGAGGAGCTGGTCAATGACCTGAAAAGAGCTGGGACCACCGTTTCCAAGGTTACTGTTGTTAATACACTAAGACGTCATGGTTTGAAATCATGCATGGCATGGAAGGTTCCCCTGCTTAAACCAGCACATGTCCAGGCACGTCCAGTTTGCCAATGACCATTTGGATGATCTAGAGGAGTCATGGGAGAAAGTCATGTGGTCAGATGAGACCAAAATAGAACTTTTGGGTCATAATTCCAATAAACGTGTTTGGAGGAAGAAGAATGATGAGTACCATCCCAAGAACACCATCCCTACTGTGAAGCATGGGGGTGTTTTTCTGCACATGGGACAGGCGACTGCACTGTATTAAAGAGAGGATGACCGGGGCCATGTATTGCGAGATTTTGGGGAACAACCTCCTTCCCTCAGTTAGATCATTGAAGATGGGTTTAGGCTGGGTCTTCCAACATGACAATGACCCGAAGCACACAGCCAGGATAACCAAGGAGTGGCTCTGTAAGAAGCATATCAAGGTTCTGGCGTGGCCTAGCCAGTCTCCAGACCTAAACCCAATAGAGAATCTTTGGAGTGAGCTCAAACTCCGTGTTTCTCAGCGACAGGCCAGAAACCTGACTGATCTAGAGAAGATCTGTGTGGAGGAGTGGGCCAAAATCCCCCCTGCAGTGTGTGCAAACCTGGTGAAAAACTACAGGAAACGTTTGACCTCTGTAATTGCAAACAAAGGCTACTGTACCAAATATTAACATTGACTTTCTCAGGTGTTCAAATACTTATTTGCAGCTGTATCATACAAATAAATAGTTTAAAAATCATACATTGTGATTTCTGTTTTTTTTTTTTTTTAGATTATGTCTCTCACAGTGGACATGCACCTATGATGACAATTTCAAACCCCCCCATGATTTCGAAGTGGGAGAACTTGCGAAATAGCAGGGTGTTCAAATACTTATTTTCCTCACTGTGTGTATATATATATATATATATATATATATATATATATATATATATATATATATATATATATATATATATATATATATATATAAAAAACAATATATTAATCAAGAATTAGGCGTTATCATAGTACAGAGACAATAGTATTTAAAATGATAAATGACTGGCTTCTGACCAGTGTCTTATCTAATTGCTTGGTCTTAGTGTAGCTTTGACCCCATTGATCATAATATTCACCTTGATTAACTAGAAAAGTTAATGTTAGAGTTATAGAAACGTCCCTCTCCTGACTCAGGTTTAATTTGACTACTCATTATCAGTTTGTATATGTAAACTTTTACTTCTCTTTATTTGCAATCTGGTTAAAGTTATTCTAAAACATGGTATTATTTTTCACTTTTAATACACAGATATGCAGAAGCATGTCTCAGCAAAGCCAGGAGCGATACACACTTAATAATGTTAAGAAATGTAAAAAAAAAGACATTAAAAGGCTGATGCTTGTTAACCTCCTATTTTAATCTGATTAAATAGATATCTCTATTATATTTTTGTTTCTTCATGTGCATGAATCACTAAGAATTTGTTGTGATTATTGACTTCAGTCTTTTATGCAAAGCTCATTTATTTAATATAACTTGGTTAGCCTTCTTTTATATCATAAATATTTTCAAAATATCAAATATCATGCAATTACAGGATATTGAATATATAGTTTATGCAATGTCACGCCTTACATTTTATATAGCTTATTTTAAACAAACTGTGTAATTGAGTTCAATTAAGTTCTTATACATTGGATAAAACTTGCTGCTGCTGACAATGATCCACATTAACAGCACGATAATTAAAATTATACAAAGGATAATTTGCCAACAGGAGTTTTTAAAAATAAAAAAAAAGGAAAAATACACATAAAAATGGGTTGAAATAATTAAAGACTAAACAGAACCAGTGGGAATTGTTCATTATCCTTTTCTACAAGTAGACATAACAGGGTCAGTCACCAACAATTTTTTCCCCCATGTTAAGCAAATCCAAAATGTAAATAAAAATTTAAAGTGGGAAAGATTGTGAAGAGCCTTCTGGCTCAGAGGAAAAAGAACAGAAGGTTAGCAACAAGTTAAAAAGAGAATCTGCTTTATTTTGGGGGTTTTTCTTTTACTTTCACTTTTCAATTCATCTAACCACAGGCCTATATAAAACTTTTGCACTCTCTTTGTCTCTCTCAAGGCACTTTTCTCTCCCCTCTTGTATCCTCTTACCCACTCACTGAAACAGAAAAACAGATTAGCTAGATAACCAACTGATGTGTTGGTACCAGTTGTTACCAAGGTTTCCTACAGACCTGTTTAAAGAAATCGGCCACAGCCATCTGTAACCCAGGTCTTTGGACCACCTCGAATGCATCTGTCTGTAAAAGAAATGGCAGAGAGAAGTCAGGGGAATATAAAAATGGCCCACCACAGAGCTCAGCTTTTCATAGCCTGCCAGCCCTAAAAACAGTATCACTTTCTTTTTGGTCTTAAGTCTCAGACAGGCTGCAATTGCTGCTGTCTTGTCAATTTTAGCTATTCTGGACGCAAGATAAAGGTTCTAAAAGCTTCTGGGATCAGCACCACCTGCCAGTATCTATTTGCGAGATCTAGGGTGAAAATTAATCTGGCTCTCCCGAGGCTCTTCACTAGGTCATCGGATAGCTGATAGCTTCCTGAAGTCATTGCAAAGCCTTAGCCTCCCATCCTGCTTTGGCAATACAGCAATGGGGCTGAACCAGAGGCTGGTTGACTCCTCGATGTCTCTGCCCTGAAACATTTTGCCTTATTTCGCCCTCAATAGACAGATGATGGGCTTGGGGAACTCAGTAGGGCAGGTGCTGGACTACCACCCTGATTATGTTTTAATATTGCACTAGATAGGTCAAGCCTGGTGATATGGGAAATACATTGGCGAATTGGTTTGTGGAGCTACTGTTTATTCGTTAAACATAAAGTATATGTACAAACGTTGAAAACATGTTTTATGGCATATTGTTCAGTGGATCTTTATCTTTCGAAATAAACCAGAATTTGCAGCAGTGGACACGTTTGCGACTCGATATTACAATCAAACATGTATGTAGTGACTTTGTTGATGCGTACTGCGTAAACAAATTCAGCAAATACATTTCTTAAACGTGTTTCATTAAAGATTAATCCATCTTAAATCAAAGCTTGAGACTTAGAACTTCTAAATGATATGTAGTTTGTCATGATTACTTATGTTTAAAAATGTATTAAATGAAAAGGGGCATAACACCTGCAGACAATAGTCGCTTCAGGACGTGGGTGTCCTGGTGCACGGTAAGGGGTTTTAACCTACTATCTAATGTTTATATACAGTACATGTGTAAGATACATATATTTTAATATATTATGTCGTGTGTAACACCATTTACCAAGTACAACATAATAGATGTGCATTTCAATAAATTAGAATATCATTAAAATGTTTTAGTAATTTAATACAAAAAGTTAAACTTGTATATTATATAGATACATCACACAGACTTTTTTTTAATTTTGATATTATGGCTTTCAGCTAATAAAAACCTAAAATTCAGTATCTCAGAAAATTTTAATATTGTGAAAAAGTGCAATATTGGAGACTCGTGGTGTCACACTCTAATCAGCTAATTAAATCCAAACCTCTGCGAAGTTTTCCTGAGCCTTGAAATGGTGTCTCAGTCTGTTTCAGGCTACACAATCATAGGGGAAGACTGCTGACTTAACAGTTGTCCAGAAGACGATCATTGACACCCTGCAAATGTAGGGTAAGACACAAAAGGTCATCGCTAAAGAAGCTGGCTGTTCACAGAGTGCTGTATCCAAGCACATTAATGGACAGTTAAATGGAAGGAAAAAATGTGGTAGAATAAAGCCCATTCAAGAATTTGGGGGAGATTCACAAATAGTAGACTGCAGCTGGAATCAGTGCTTCATAAGTGTCTCTGAACCAGAGACAATGTCAGGTGTTTTACCTGGGCAAAGGACAAAAAGGACTGTTGCTCAGTGTTCCAAAGTTGTCTTTTCAGATGAAAGGAAAATAATTGTGCATTTAATTTGGAAATCAAGGTCCCAGAGTCTGGAAGAAGAGAGGAGAGGCACAGAATCTAAGTTGCTTGAGGTCCAGAGTAAAGTTTGCACAGTCAGTGGTGGTTTGGGGAGTCATGTCATCTGCTGGTAGTGGTCCATGGTGTTTTATCAAGTCCAAGGTCAGCACAGCTATATACTAGGAAGTTTTAGAGCACTTCCTGCTTCCCCCTTTATGGAGCTTTATGGATATGCTGATTTCATTTCCAGCAAGATGTGGTGCCTGTCCAACTGCCAAAAGCACCAAAAGTTGGTTAAATGACCATGGTGTTGGTGTGCTTGACTGGCCAGCAAACTCACCAGACCTAAACCCTAATAGAGAATCTATGGTTATTGTCAAAAAGAAAATGAGAAACAAGAGACCAAAAAATTCAAATTAACTGAAGGCAAATGTCAAAGAAACCTGGGCTTCATACCACCTCAGCAGTGCCACAGACTGATCACCTCCATGCCATGCTGAATTGATGCAGTAATTAAAGCAAAAGGAGCCCCTACCAAATATCAAGTACATATACAGTAAATGAACATACTTTCCAGAAGGCCAACAATTAAAAAAAATGTTTTATTGGTTTTATGAAGTATTCAAATTTGTTTTAAATAGTAAATGTCAGTTTTCGTTAATTGTGAGCCAAAATCATCAAAATTATTTATTTTAAACACTTGAAATATATCAGTCTGTGTGTGATGAATCTAATTATATGTTTCTCTTTTTGTATTCAATTACTAAAATAAATAAACTTTTTAATGATATTCTAATTTCCTGAGATGCACCTGTATATGAGATATCTGATGTTGAATTCTAGATGTATAAGACTCTCTTGTCTACCCTCAAGAGCCTCGGTATCCGCAGAACAAGGTTTGCTTGCCACCTGGAAGGTCGTTCATACCAGGTAACATAGAGGGGATTCACATCTGCCCCATGCAGACTCACCACTGGTGTCCCACTGTACTTGGTCCCCTCCTTTTCTCCCTCTCCGTTGGTAAAGTCACATGGGTTTTCTTACCACTGCTATGCAGATGACACTCAACTCACCTTTTATTTCCCTCCCACAGGTACTACAGCTTCCGCTAGGATCTAAGCATGCTTGACAGACATATCTTCATGGATGAGTGCTCATCAACTAAAACTCAACCCCAGCCAAACAGAACTGCTGGTCATCCTAGGTGATTTAACTCCAGGTCAAGATCTCCGAATAACTCTTCATGACTTTCCTCTTCAGCCACTGCTCGTAACCATGGTAACTGGTAACTATGGACAATCAACTGTCCTTCTTCTCACATGTCGCTAATGTGGCTCGTCCCTGTCGATTTCTTTTCTACAACATCCAAAGGATTTGACCATTTCTGTCAACACAGAACATACTCACATCGGAAAGACCCTATAGACACTTAACAAACAACAAATGGATGTGTAAAAGCAAACACAGAGAATGAGGAGGAGCTTCTTTTCGCAGGCCATTTGTAGTTTGAACCAGGAAACACCCAGGATCTAAAAGCTCCATTATCACACTTCTGCAAATAGTTTTCTTTTGTACTACAACACTTTAAACTCTGGAGTGTCACTTTAACTGTGGACTTGTGTGCATTAACAGTTCACTTTATACCACACCCCACCGCACACGGTCACTTTAAGGATCTGCCTTCTTTTTTCTTTGTTTCTTTTCTCCCCTTCCTATTCCCTCATGCCGGACAGTCGTATAAAGCATTTCACTGCATGTCGTACTCTGTAGGTATGTGTATGTGACAAATAAAACTTGATTTGATTTGATCATGAGGCTAATGTTTCTGTGTTTGCTCGATAATATGACCATCAGCATCATAATCAGGTATACGTACAAAAGGTAAATCCTACAACAGCACATACTAATCCAAGATGGCAGCGCGGCAGTAGCTCGCAGCGGCCTCTCCGGATCCAAAAAATTGTGTTTTCTCCATATTTAGCCCAACCTTCCACAACACATGGACACCAGAGTCAGCTGTGTTCATGCGTACGACCACCAGACACTACTACGGTACAGGCATTATCCAGCTAGACGGGCTAACCGTGTTTCGAGCCGACAGAAACACAGCTCTGTGTGGTAAGACTCGCGGTGGTGGCCTGTTTGTTTATATCAACACGGAATGGTGTAAGAACTCTGTGCTTGTTTCACGCTACTGCTCATCGCTAGTGGAGTTTGTGACTGTTAGATGCAGACCTTTTTATTTACCACGGGAATTCACCACTGTTTACATCGTCGGGTGTACATTCCTCCCAGTGCTAATGCTAAGTAGGCACTGTGTGAACTCTACGGCGCTATTAGCGACCTGCAGAATGCTCACCCCGATGGATTGTTTATTATCGCCGGAGATTTCAACCATGTGAATCTCAGGACTGTGCTTCCTAAACTCCATCAGCATGTGGACTTTGCAATGAGAGGAGTGAACACGCTGGATCTTGTTTACACAAACATCCCCGGCGCGTATCGTGCGGAGCCCCGCCCCCATCTCGGATACTCAGACCACTGCTCCAACCAGAAGCCGTGGATGACTGCAAATGTGCATGTGCTGTTAAAACAAAGAGACTCTGCCTTCAGATCAGGGCACAAGGCGGCGTTAAAAACAGCTTGTGCCATCAGAGAGGCGAAGCGCACACACGCAAAGAAAATCCACAGCAACTTCCAGGACTGTGGAGACACCCGGCGCATGTGGCAGGGCATCCAGGCGATCACGAATCACAAGACCACATCACCTGCTTGTGACCGTGACGCCTCCCTCCCAGATGCGCTGAACGACTTCTACGCCCGGTTTGAGGTACAGAACAACGTGAAGGCGAGGAAGACCATCCCTCCTCCCACTGACCAGGTGCTCTGTCTAACCACAGCTGAAGTGAGGAAAACTTTATGCTGAGTTAACCCACAGAAGTCTGCTGGACCAGACAAAATTTCTGGCAGAGTGCTCAGGGAATGTGCAGAACAACTAGCAGATGTCTTTACTGACATCTTCAACATCTCCCTGAGCAGCAACGTTGTTCCCACGTGCCTCAAGACAACGACCATTGTTCCTGTGCCGAAGAAATCGAATGTCTCCTGCCTCAATGACTATTGTCCCGTCGCGCTCACTTCCATCATGATGAAGTGCTTCAAGAGGCTCGTCATGAGGCACATCAAGACCCAGCTTCCACCTTCCCTGGACCCCATGCAGTTTGCGTAATGTCCAAACCGTTCCACGGACGATGCCATCTCCACAACCCTCCATCTGGCCCTCACCCACCTGGATAACAAGGACTCATATGTACGAATGATGTTTATTGATTTCAGCTCAGCATTCAACACAATCATTCCTCAGCACCTGATCGAGAAGTTGAACCTTCTGGGCCTGAACACCTCCCTCTGCACCTGGATCCTGGACTTCCTGACTGAAAGACCTCAGTCAGTCTGGATCAGGAACAGCATCTCCAGCACCACCACACTGAACACTGGAGCCCCTCAGGGCTGTGTGCTCAGTCCACTGCTGTTCACTCTGCTGACTCACGACTGTGCACCAACGCACAGCTCAAATCATATCATCAAGTTTGCCGATGACACGACCGTCGTGGGTCTAATCAGTAAGAACGACGAGTCAGCATATAGAGAGGAGGTGCTACGGTTAACTGCCTGGTGTGGAGCAAACAACCTGTCTCTGAACGTGGACAAAACGAAAGAGATGTTTGTGGACTTCAGGAGAGCACAGAGCGACCAATCTCCACTGATTATTGATGGATCCTCTGTGGAGATCCACAGAGCACCAAATTCCTTGGTGTTCATCTGGCAGACAACCTCACCTGGTCACTTAACACCAGCTCCATCATCAAGAAAGCCCAGCAGCGTCTCTACTTCCTTAAAAAGGCTGAGGAAAGCCCACCTCCCTCCCCCCATCCTGACCATGTTCTACAGAGGGACCATTGAGAGCATCCTGAGCAGCTGCATCACTTCCTGGTTTGGGAATTGCACCATCTCGGATCGCAAGACCCTACAGAGGATAGTGAGAACAGCTGAGAAGATCATCGGAGTCTCTCTCCCCTCTATCATGGACATTTACACCACACGCTGCATCTGCAAAGCACACAGCATTGTGGATGATCACACACCCGTCACACACTTTCACTCACACTTTTCGTCACTTCACTCCTACATCAGGAAAATGGTTCCGAAGCATTCGGGCCGTCACAACAAGACTGTGTAGCGTCTGGCACAGGTCATTTAAACTTCATGTCCCAGGTATTCCTTTTAACCTATGACATCTTCACCTCAATCAAAAGTTGAAACTTTTAATGGGGGTGATATACCCGTAAAGTGTCATACTCCCCCTCCGAAGACACTAAAACAGGACCAAATCCTAAAACTCTTGTTTAGTTTACCGGGACCCATTAAACAATAAAGTCATAAAACTCATGAAACAATCCAAACTCGAAACTAAGATCCAGCATGGCTGCTTGTGACAAACACACACAACCGGCTCCAGAACGTTTGGATGTTACCACAAGACAGATAACCCCCTTTGCAGATTCTCTGTTTGACCCTCACCCGCATACACACACACCACCCCCGGAAGACTGATAACACAAGCCAGTCTCTATACCACACACACACACACACCACCACCCCGAAAGCCAGATAACCCCCCTGGTCTCTCTGGCTGAATTCACAGCGACCCTCAGACCATAAAACAATTCACTCTCGGAACTCGGTCACTGTTTGTGACACACACACATATGCAGACACACACACACACCAAAAGGGAGCATTCTTTTAGTAATTAAATAATAAATAGAATGTCCCACTTCACATGATACAAAAATACATCTTGTTTGTATCTTCTACTATAAATAAAGCAAGTGTTTAACTCTACATCAATAATATTTCAACCTTAAAATGTTTAGCAATATAACTCTGTGTTAAATGTTGTCTCTTCTCTTCTTAAGGCTTGATTGACTTAGAAGTATCTGTTCTTTACTTTCCTGACAAGAGTGCATTTTATTTATCAGAATACAACATTGTATTAACATCAGTTAATTACTGATCTCTGTAAGTTAATGTACCTCTGCCCTATACTGTCATTCCTTTTCATGTTTAGTATCCAAATGACCGCAAAATTATCTGTTTCTTTATTTTTCAAACAATGGTGCATTTTATTTGATCATGAAATGTACCATACCGTCTTAATTCACTTTGAATAAAACTTTAAAGTCCTCCAAAAGCAAGTATAGCCCGGAAACCATGCCCACAGATGCATGAACAAAGGAAGTTTTTCCCTCCAAAATTTCAGGCCATAGCATTGGCCATTCCCCCAAGGATGGGTGGGGTTCAGGACCTTTAAAACATCTTGAACCCAACTAATCATAGTCCAGTCAGAGTGCAGTCAGGTCCAGTCAGAGTTCAGTCAAGAGAGCAACTCGCTCACTCGGCTCGACCGGAAAGGCTCGGACCCCCGGGGCCCGAAGGCCCGGGGGCCCGATGGCCCGGAGAGTCGGACGCTTCGAACAGCTCAGCTGCGACTCTTCGGGACGAGATCTCAAATCTCTTTTGAGATCTTCCAGCAAGCTTTATCTTCAAAACACCAACTGCTCTGATCTTCAGGAGAAGCTGGGAGAACATCTGACTCCATCCTACCTGACTCGTCCAAGATTCTTTTGTCTACCGCATCCGGACTCTTGTGCAACATGTCAATGCAAGTAACCGGTTTACCAACTAATTTAGATGCGTGTTAAGTTTGAACCCCTTAATATTAAGGCGAATTTAAATTTCCGTGACGATTTCTCAGTTAGGATGTGATTAATTTGAAGTAAGCTGCCTTTCCTTTCTTTATCTCCTTCTTCCTTTCCTTTCTCTTCCTCCGGACTTGTTTGCCGCGAGTTACGTGTTTGTATCTCTCTCGGCGTCTTTCAAACAAACTTTGCTATCTATCCATCCGTTTTTCCTCTTTTAATAATCCTTAATTGTTTTTGTCTTCCTGACTTGTGCCTGTAGTTAGTTAACTCGACTATAACTAGTGTTGTTTATATTTATTTTCTCTCACTCACATCTCTGTATAATAAATCTGTTCGTGACGATAAGCACTATGCCGGTTGTTTGTCTGCATTCGAGCACAGGTGAGGACTCGTTCGAGTTGCAAACGGTGGCGTTGGAGATGGAGGCATTGGAGAAACAGATTCGCGAGCTGCATGTAAAGCATGACCGGCTGCGAGAGCGGAAAGCGGCGCTGGAAACATCCCGGGCGGACGCGCACTCATCCCAGGTAAACTCCTGGGTTGAACCTAACGCTCCCAGCACATCAACTCCGCGTGCTTCTATGCCCAGGCCCAGCGCACCTACAACTCCGGCACCGGTGCAACATGGACCCTGGATGCGGCCGTGGCGGAAGAGACAAGCCAAGCCCCGATCGAGGACGTCTCCACCTCCACCACCGGCCTTCGAGATCTTGACCGAGAACCGCTTCGTCCCCCTCCGCGAGACGGAACGCGACACTGTTATTCTCGGAGATTCCATCGTCCGGCATGTCCGCGCTACCCGAGCTAAAGGTAAGGTGCACACTCGCTGTTTTCCTGGTGCTCGTGTTCTGGATGTCGCTGCGCAGGTACCCGCGATCCTAAACGAGAACTTCGGAGCGGTTGTTCTCCATGCCGGATCAAACGACACCATTCTGCGGCAAACGGAGATCTTAAAGAGGGACTTCAGGATCCTGGTGGAGACGGTACGCAGCACATCACCCACAACGAGGATTATAGTGTCAGGACCTCTTCCCACTTACCAGCGAGGGGCTGAGAAGTTTAGTAGACTTTTAGCACTAAATGAATGGTTACAGTCATGTTGTCGAGAACATAAACTTCTCATTGTTAATAACTGGAACTGTTTCTGGGAGCGTCCTAGGTTCTTCCGCCCTGATGGCCTGCACCCCAGCAGAGTTGGAACAGCAGTGCTATCAGATAACATCTCTAGGATACTACACACCATCTGACTGGTAAGACATCAAGAAATCTTCAACTATAAGAACACGCATACTACAGACCAAATAGTTACAAGTTCACACACAGCCCAGTTTATAGAAACCATATCTATTCCTCGGGTAGTAAAACCAAGAATTACATACACAAGATCCAGAAATAATCTTATTGCAGTTAAAACTGAAAAATGGCAGATAAACAAACACAACAAAGTTCTAAAGTTCGGTCTTTTAAACATTAGATCACTTGCACCCAAAGCACTGATTGTAAATGAGATGATCACAGAGAATAATCTCGATGCACTCTGTCTCACTGAGACCTGGATTAAACCAGGTGATTATATGGGTCTAAACGAGTCGACACCGTCAGGATATGTTTATAAGCATGAGCCCCGTCAGACTGGTCGTGGGGGGGGGGTGTAGGAACCATTTATAGTGCTTCTCTTAATGTTAGTCAGAGATTAGGATTCAGCTTTAAATCATTTGAAGTGCTCGTTCTTAAAATTGCACTTTCAGACATGCACAGAAAACTCGCTCTGGTCACCGTGTACAGACCCCCAGGGCCCTACGCTGATTTTCTTCATGAGTTTGCTTGTTTTCTCTCAGACCTCTTGATCAGCTTTGATAAAGTGCTGCTTGTAGGAGATTTTAATATTCATGTAGATGATGAAAACGATGCCCTAGGATTATCATTTGTCGATTTACTAAACTCTTTTGGAGTTAAACAAAACGTCACCAGACCAACCCACCGTTTTAACCACACACTAGACTTAATAATATCCCACGGAGCAGACGTCACTGATATAGATATTTTACCCCAGAGTGATGACATCACAGACCATTATCTCCTACTGTACACACTACCGGTAGAGCAGATTAACCGTGTTTCACCACGGTATCGACTTGGTAGGACTATTATTCCAACCACTAAGGACAGATTCATAAATAACCTGCCTGATTTATCTCAGTTTCACATTAAACCCATAACTGCTGATCATCTTGATGAGATGGCGAACAACATAGACCTTATCCTCACTAGCACTTTAGACACTGTTGCCCCCATCCGGTTAAAAAAGGTTCGAGAACAAGCACCTGCACCTTGGTATAATAGTCATACGCATGCCCTAAAGAGAACAACACGTAATCTGGAGAGAAAATGGAGGAAAACTAAATTGGAGGTATTTAGAATTGCGTATAAAGACAGTATGCTTAGCTACAGACAGGCGCTAAAAGCTGCTAGAGCTAAACACCTGAGCAAACTCATAGAAAATAACAAAAACAACCCCAGGTTCCTTTTCAGTACAGTCGCTAAATTAACAACAAATCAGGGATCTGAAAAATGTGTTCCATCACAGTTTAGTAGTGAAGATTTTATGAATTTCTTCACTGAAAAAATAGATAACATTCGAAAAACAATTGTGGCAGTTCAACCTCTGACAGCATCTCCCGACACAATCGTACTTACAACCCCACAACTACACTGTTTTACATGTATAGGACAGGAAGAGCTGTATGATGCTATTATGAAAGCTAAATCAACAACATGTCAGTTAGATCCAATTCCCACTAAACTACTGAAGGAAGTGTTATATACAGCTGGTGAGCCTCTTTTAAATATTATTAACTCCTCACTATCGTTAGGTCATGTCCCTAAATCCCTCAAGTTAGCAGTTATTAAGCCCCTCATTAAAAAACCTAATCTGGATCCAAGCACGCTATCGAATTACAGACCAATTTCAAATCTCCCATCTATGTCTAAGATTTTAGAAAAGATTGTCGCTGCCCAGCTATGTAACCACTTGCAGGAGAACAATATCTTTGAAGAGTTTCAGTCAGGTTTTAGGCCCCATCATAGCACAGAAACTGCTCTAGTTAAAATCACTAACGTCCTGTTTTTAGCTTCAGACCAAGGCTACATCTCCCTATTAGTTTTACTAGATCTTAGTGCTGCGTTCGACACTATAGATCATGATCTTCTCCTCGATCGCTTACAGAATTACATCGGTATTCAGGGACAGGCATTAAGCTGGTTTAAATCCTACCTGTCCAATCGTTACCATTTCGTAGATTTAAATGGAGAGCTATCCAGGATAATGCTAGTAAATTATGGCGTGCCACAAGGGTCAGTTCTGGGACCCCTGCTTTTTACAATATACATGCTTCCATTAGGAAATATTATTAGAAGGCATGGAATTAGCTTCCATTGTTATGCTGATGATACCCAGCTATATATTTCATCCAAACCAGGCGATACAGCTCAATTAGCTCGCATAACTGAGTGTGTTGAAGAAATAAGAGATTGGATGACCCATAACTTTCTGCTATTAAATTCTGATAAAACGGAGATTTTGCTCATCGGCCCAAAAAATAGTACACAGAAGCTCCAGCATCTCAGCCTGCATTTAGACGGTTGTTCTGTAACTACTAGTTCAACGGTAAAAGACCTGGGAGTTATTTTAGACAGCAACTTATCTTTTAAAAATCACATCAATCAAGTTACAAAAACAGCCTTCTTTCACCTTAGAAATATTTCTAAGCTAAGAAATATGTTATCTATATCTGATGCAGAGAAGCTCGTCCATGCGTTTATGACCTCTAGAATAGACTACTGTAATGCATTACTAGGTGGATGTCCTGCATCATTAATAAACAAGCTTCAGTTAGTTCAGAATGCCGCAGCAAGAGTTCTTACTAGGTCAAGAAAATACGATCATATAACCCCAATCTTATCGTCCCTACATTGGCTTCCTATTAAGTTTCGAATAGACTACAAACTACTGCTACTCACTTATAAAGCACTAAATGGTTTGGCTCCCATGTATCTATCCAGTCTCTTAACATGCTACAATCCGTCACGCTCCCTGAGATCTCAAAACTCTGGGCTTCTAGTAGTTCCTAGAATAGCAAAGTCCACTAAAGGCGGTAGAGCATTTTCACATTTAGCTCCTAAACTCTGGAATAGTCTTCCTGACAGTGTTCGGGGTTCAGATACACTCTCCCAGTTTAAGTGCAGATTAAAAACATATCTTTTTAGCAAAGCCTACACATAACACACATCACACACATCACATCATAACCTTGTGCTCCAGAACATCTGATCACATGCACATTATCAACTTGTGCTGTTAATATCATGAACAGCAGCTACGCTAATTCCTCTCCACTGCTTCTCTTTCTCTCCCCATCCCGAGGCATCCTGAGGTTTGGCCAGCTCCAGTCACGTCCCACCTCGTGAAGATTATGGACCTATGGATGATCATGGAGAAGTAGATGCCGAGTGTTTAAAGGCCCTGGCATGGAGAAGCTGATGCTGGATCTATGATGATCACAAATTGTTCTGTATTGTTGAAAGATTTATGACCAAACTTTTGATGTCACCCATATGAGGATGGGTTCCCCTTTGAGTCTGGTTCCTCTCAAGGTTTCTTCCTCATATCATCTAAGGGAGTTTTTCCTTGCCACTGTCGCCACGGCTTGCTCATCAGGGACAAACGCACACCATTCACCTTCACTGTTGTTTTCTGTAAAGCTGCTTTGAGACAATGTCTGTTGTGAAAAGCGCTATACAAATAAACTTGACTTGACTTGACTTGACTCCTTTCCTAATTTCAACTTTCTTTTATTTTCTTTTAATTGAAATTTTCTTTATTTCTTTTTGTTTGTTTGTTTGTGTAGTTAGTTTTATGTTGTGTTTGTCTCATTCATTAAATGCCGTATTTTTCATAAGTGATGGTCTCTGAGTACGTTCCATAAATGAAGTTCCTGCAACATCAGGTCTGAACTACATGCTCTATTTAATTTATTTTAATTAACGGTATAAAGTAAAAGGGGGTTACGTCTTTCTTGGCCAGGGAGATACCTCTTTTATAGAATTAATATAAAATTATACTGTCTGTTTGCCGGACGAACAGACAAATAAGTGTAATGATAATTCCATTACCATCAATTCAACTTAATTTAAATATTTAAGAGTAACTATAACCCGTTATAATTACTTATAAATATTTACCTTTCTTTGCGAGCTAAATTCGCTACATATAATGGTGGAGGATGCGGGCAGACTGTGCTTCCAACTATATACTCAATTTATCTGTATTATAAGTTTGTCCCTCTTATCCCCCAGTCGCTACATATAATGGTGGAAAATGCGGGCATGTTTGTTCAAACTTTGTTTTGTGAGCTAACTCAGCGTTAATTTACTTGTGTTAATTTACTGTGCGCTTGGGGTGAGGTCGCAACGTAGACTACGCTTCAGTGATCACTATTTTGTTTTATTTTATTTTATTTTATTTTGTTCCTATTTGTAAGTCATGATTAATCGAAAAAAAAAAAAAGAAAAGAAAAGAGAAGAATTTAAACTGCGGTCATAATATTAAAAATCCCTCGTAAAGACGAAGAAATCTCTTTACTGCACATTTTAATATTATTGGAATCAGCTATGGGGACGAAGAAATCTCCCCATAGTTAGATTAAAGATTGATTTGAGCGTGTTCCTCTTATCATCTTTTAAGGCCTTGTAATTGTATCGCTGTTGAAGTCATTGCGTGTTCCAATTTCATTCAACTAAGACGATAATACTCCTTTTAGGTTTAACCATCAGAGTAGATAACTGATGCGTGCCTAATGCAGACCCAATCCTAAAGATACTACTGACCAGTTGTTGATTGGTATGTAAAAGGAGTTGAAAACCTTGATCAAGTGGTGAATAAGAACAGCGAAGAAACCCTGTTCTTTTGTTTATTTATTTATTGGGGGGGTTCAGCGAAGCAAACCTGACCCACCCACTGTGTGCCGTTGAATGGCACAAATTGTAGAATTTGTGCAAAGGAGAAACCTTTCCTCAGTTGTTAAACTGTGTTTCGAGGAGTGTAACTCTTATCAGCTAACTCTTAAGACCTAATCTTACATATCAACAGCAAAGGAACCCTGTTGACTATATACGTATTCTATTTTACCTTTATTATTAGTTATGTCCTCTCAGTATTAACTTATAGAGGTAACGAGTAAAGCCTGCTTCCTTAATTTGACACTGGTCAAAATAAGGTCGCATGACACGTAGGGTCAAGAATAATCTTACCCCAAACGTTATCAATCACCCCCACTAGGTTAGTTAGGGCCCCACACTTCCAGATAAACCACAGGGGACAGGTTATCTAAGTAATTAGTACCTTTGCAAGCGCCCCCACCTCTAACTTTAGTGTGTGTGAACTAACTCTCTCTCTCTCTCTCTCTCTCTCTCTCTCTCTCTCTCTCTCTATATATATATATATATATATATATATATATATATATATATACCTCTCTACCTCCTGGTTTTGTTTGTCTTTAATTTTATTTCATTTTATTTTTACTATCTTTAATTAATATTGTTTTGTTATTCTTATTTAAAAAATTTTTTTCCCCTTTCTTCTTTTCTCCCTTTTATTATTTTTATTATTATTAATTTTTGGTTTATTTTTGTTTGGTTATTTCTTGCTTTATTACTATTATTAGAAAAAATATATATATTTCCTTCCTTTTACTGAATTTTATTTTGACATTTTGTTATCGACTTTTATTTGCTTTATCATTATTATTATCACTATTTTTATTTCTCTAATTTTTTTTTCCTCCCTTCTCATTTATTTTCTTCCCACTTCCTCTCATTTATTTTTAAATTAAATTTTATACAAAGGGGTAAAGTTAAAATTAAATTTAAGTGTTCGGCTATTTAGGTTTAACCTTTGTAGCGCTTCCCCTTTTACCGGGTCAGGGAAGGAAGGTTGCCTCCGCCGTGCATCACCACGAGCGAAGCCACCCATCCAGCTATTTCCCTGGCACCGACTTAGACTGGGTTTAGACATCTATGCCCTGAGTACTACAAATCCAGTCTCTATGCATTGTCAACCTCAGGCAAAACCCCAAAGAACATTAGGTTTTCCCTCAACCTTCAATGGGTTCTTAACCTGCTGCTTCCATCCAAGCAAGATAAAAACAAAAAAAAACCTCAAACTAACACCAACACAGCTTCCTTTTCTGTAAAGATCTGTCCTAACCCGTAATAGCAGTTACAGGCCTCGTCCTGCTCTATCACTTTTGTGTTGTGAGTCTGATCTGTTTATTCTGATTCTATTTAGTTATGGTGTGAAATAAAGTCTTAACTTGAGACTCATCACGGAAACTTAACAACCTTAAGGTACCCAAATCTTTAGGTGTTTGATTAAGTAATCACGCTGCCAACCTGATCTATCCTCCAATAGTTGTCTGAACCCACCAGGTCAGACTGGGCATTGAATATATAATTGCCTATTAGCGCAGCTAACTAATGTCGTAAGGACTTGAATTGGCCTTTTGTGCTGTCTTTGTCTCTTCGCCAGCGAACCAGTATGTCCTGACCATCCAGTCCTGATGCCCACTGGGATCAACTAGAGACCTGGTTAAATGCCATGACTGGTAAACTTCTGCCCAAGGCTACTAGTGACCTGCAGAATCGGAGCCCAGAACGGCAGTAGAAACCGCACTCGGAGAGCTGCGAAAAAGGGACACCAGAAAGGAGCTCGGTGAGAAACTCCAAGGAGCTGACACTCTGTTACTGAAAGCAGAGACTGAACTAAGGGAAAGCACACCACAGAATTTCCCTTAACCAGCCGAATAATGCCCGTTAGCCCCCGAATTCTCAGATCCGAAAGGGCGGTAAGAACCCCTACTCAGGATACCTTCAGGGTGGGAGAATTCACAAAGAACCGCTCCTTTCAGTCACCATCCCACCCTGGATCCTGAATTAGAACTGAGAATTGAGAAAGGGGGGCGGTGGGGGGGGGGGGTGCTCTGTAAACAATCAACATCACTTCAATCAGCCCTCCAAACACTGTCTCAACTGCTGATACTAACCAACTTCCCTATTACCCGATCCTGGACCACTATCTACACAGCGTTTTCCATCTCCACAGATATCGGGTATGCACTGAACCTTGGCCTTACCCCATTCCTGTTGGAAAGAATCAATGGATTGCAAGGGTCAATGAACAGGTGCACTGCTACTCTTCTCTGCACCTTTAAGCAAAACCATCAGGGATGTAGGATTCAGTCAGAGACAATGTTAAACTTCACTAAGCTCAACCCTCAGCCTAAGAAACCAAGGGCTGAGAGAAACTAGAACACCATTTAGCCGCCATGACCCACCTACCAGCCGACGCTTCTAACTGATGGATGACGAAGTCAACTGTGCAACAGTTTCTTTCCAAAAGCCATCAGGCTTTTTAACACAGAGCTGAAACAGAACTTGCACACACTCACTCACTCAAATGTGTGTTACCGAACTGTACAACCTGGACTAAACACAATCATCACTCATCTCGATCCACTCCACCACCATTTATCTATTTATTATTATTTATACTTGCACCTTGTAATACAGTATAATGTTTACATGCTGTCTTTGCACATCCTTGCTGCTGTTTTTTTGCACTATATTGTTCTGTTCTGTTTGTACTCTCTCCTGGGTATAGTTTTTACATTTCTCCTTACACGGTACTGTTTAATCAAGTATACAGTAGGTTTACTAGTCGGCGCTATACTTGTTTTTTTGTCTCTTGTCTTGTCTTGTGTTGTCTGTCTGTACTATTTTTTTGTTTGCACTGTTTGCCCCAGGTTGCACTCGATGCACTTTATGTTTGTGTTGTTTACTGTAGCACCAGGGTTCCGGAGGAACGTTGTCTCGTTTTTTACTGTGTACTGTGTACCACTGTGTATAGTAAAAATGACAATAAAAGCTTCTTGACTTGACTTGACTCTACCTTGCATAGCAGTGAGTTAATCTAAAACTAAGCGATTTTGATGGGCATTTAATCTCAAACCACAAATTTCCACTCTAATTCTTTGCATCATAGCTATGGTGGCATTAATGAAAGAGATTAACTCATACCGGGTTACCTCAACTTCTATCATTAGATTGACCACACCAACAGATGGAAAAAGGGATTAAATTTTTTTTCTGCACTTTTCTAAAGTTGATAAGGATTATCTCTGGATATCGAACTAAATGTTGATCTTTGTCCTAAACTCCTTTTAGGCCTTTTATGACTTGGAATAGGCCTTATAACTAAGGCAGCATCGATTGGGAGTGATGTATACACTATTACTTGTTGGCATAAGTGTTTTACACAATTGCAAAAAGTACTGCATTATGTCCTGCTGCTTGCTTTTTTTTTTACTCTGAAAGCAAATGTAAACCAACAATAAAATGTTTGCAAATGTAACATTTTGTTTCTTACTTATAAGTAATAAAATGTACTCTTTTCCAATTACTTGTGTTACTCAAGCTTAAATCAAAGTTCTTCAGTTTACATAACGTTTATTTAATTCAGTCATGTTAACTGACATGAAAGTCAGTAGGACAGAGTACATGTGTGTGAATGAGAGGGAAGGCAAGGTCGATGAGTTTAGGTACCTGGTGTCAACTGTGCAAAGTACTGGAGAGTGTGTTAAAGAAGAAGAAAATAGTGCAGGAAGGGTAGAGTGGGTGGAGAAGAGTGGCAGGAGTGATTTATGATTGAAGGGTATCTGCAAAAGTTAAAGGGAAAGTTTATAGGACTGTGGTGAGACCTGCTATGTTGTATGGTTTAGAGATAGTGGCGTTGTCTAAAAGACAGAAGTTGGAGCTGGAGGAAGCAGAGCTGAAGATGCTGAGATTTTCATTTGGAGTGACAAGGATGGACAGGATTAGAAACAAGTTTAATAAGGGGACAGCGCATGGCCCTGAGTCGCTTAGAGACTAATGCTAGGTCAACTATACCTGCCAAGAGACACAAACTCATCAGTCTGAATCTTAGTCAGAGGATATAACCGTAAACGAATATTTTTTAAGTAGGCCGCTCAATGTTTGCTCATGCATAAAGAATAGTTGATTTTATAAGAAGTCAGAAATTAGAAGTAGAATTGTGCTCTATGCTCCTTTAATTTTTAAGCCTTTTGTATGTACTATCCTGGTCATATATTTGCGGTAACACCAGACTACATAATCAACTAGATATAAATTATTCCAGGAAATTTCATAGTTTTATATTTATTTGCCAGGCAATAATCAATGAACAGATGTCAAATCTAGAACGAATATTAGAGGAAATTTAAAAAGGATACACCACATGATCAGCATAATATAAAATATATTTAAATACAAATATATTAGCAATGCAGTTTACAAAGGAATTGTTAGTCACTGGCAAAAAGAGAGGTGTGAGTGTTTCGCCAAATCTCCTTAAATACCCAAAACACCATAAACACTCGTAAAATTGAATGTAATAAAAGCCTTGCAAACCATTTGTTGGGACAGGAGGTGACCGAAAATCAAATACCACCTAGGGTAAAAACCAACACCTGATAAAAACCTTCTCCGGGACAACTCTCATATCAGTGGGACAGAATTTTCCCCAAACCTGAGATATTTATTTTTTGTCCGTTCTACTAATATGGGACTGAGATCATATTTCTAGTTGCACTCATACCTTTAAAATGATACCAAGCATGTTAATGTAAAATTCATACATTCCTAAAGTATAACGTCTCTAGGTTACGAAAGTAACCCTAGTTCCTCGAGGGAACGAGACGCTGCATCGAAACGCTATGGGAACGCCCCTGCATTGTCCACGCTCTGAACCACATGTGAAATCTAGCCAATAGGCAAGCCGTGACGTCATAGACAGGCGACGTTGCGTAAAGTAGGAAGCTACAAGATGGCTGTGCGGTGGTAGCGACATAAGCTTCTGCAAAGAAAGAAGGTAAGCGCCGCAGGGATGCAGTGTGACATGGAATGTGGCACGGAGACACAGCATCTCGTTCCCTCTGGGAACTAGGGTTACATTCGTAACCTAGAGACGTTCCCCTTCAGGAACTCGAGCTGCGTCAAAACGCTATGGGAACGAGTGTCCAATCACGCCACACGACCAGACCCTGCCGAGAGAGTGAGGGCCTCGGCACCAGCATGTAGGACAGAGGAGCCCGGGGTGGCTCTGAGGTCAAGGCCATAGAACCTGACAAAGGTCAGCAGGGTGGACCAACCCGCAGCATCACAGATGTCCCGGAGTGACACTCCAGCGGACCCGGCCGTAGAGGCCGCCACACTCCGGTGGAGCGAGCCCTGACCCTGATCAGAGCGGGGACCAGGACTCGCAGCTGAAAGGATGGCATCAGCTATCCACCCGCTTAACGTCCGCCCATCGGCCAGGACACCCACCCTATTAAGGCCACAGCAGATGAACAGCTGCACCGACCGCCTCCAAGGACCCGTCCTGTGGAGATAAGCACCCAGTGCTCGCACTGAACACAGCCGGGCCTTGTAACCCCTGTTCGGGGCTATAAACAGAGGAGGGCAGAATGCCTGTAACACGACACATCGTGTGGGAGCACCCAGCCTCGTGTAAAGAAACACTCTGGCCATGCCAGGGAGCAAACTCCAGGCGGGACGAGGCAACTGCCAAGTCCAAGACAGGCACTCTAAGTCGCATGCCTCAGCCGTCGGGCGCCGCGGAGGAAACGTGTCACCAATTGGTCCTACCCAGCGAACACAGGCGTATGACCCCCTCGTGGAGGGAGCTCTGGAATGGAGAAGGGCCTCTACTACTTCGGTAGAGAGAACAGCCGCTAAGAACTGTGCCCCCTCAGGGGTGACAGCTTCCACAACTCCCGGCGGGGGTGAACCAGGGTTCCGCCCGCCATCGAGAACTCTTTCCAGAACTCGGGAAAGGCGTACAGGCATAGCCTCCGCCAAGACCGTCCCATGGCAGCCACTGTCTCGACAGGTCGTCTGCTCAGACCACAAGAGGACCTCCCGTGCCAGTTGTTTGCAAGGGGCGAGACCGGAGGCCCACCTGGTGGTTGATGTACGAGACCAACGCAGTATTGTCCGTGTGGACACATGGCGATTTCTCAGGACTGGGAGGAAGTTTTGTAACCCCAACAACACTGCCAGCATATCCCAGCAATTTATGTGCCACGAGAGACGTGGGCCGCTCCACAGACCCTGGGCGGAGTGGCCACTCATGACCGCTCCCCACCCCGTGAGGGAAGCGTTAGCGTTACGTGACGACAAGGAGTCCCTAAAACGGGGCCTCGGTACACAACGTAGGGTCCTTCCATGCATCCAAGGCTCAAAGGAAACACCGCAAGACCTTGATGGTACGATATGGACTCCCTCTGCGGGAGAACCCTTCTACCCCGGAGCCACCACTGGAGGGGCCTCATGCAGAGGAGGCCGAGAGGAATTACAGGACGCTGCCGCCATGAGACCCAGCAGCCTCTGGAACTGCCTCACAGTGACTGGCTGGCCTGCTCCTACCCTCCTGACTGCGGTGAGGATGACTACAAACTGGGCGGGAGACAACCGTGCCCTCAACCCGGCCGAGTCCCACACCACGCCGAGAAAGTGGTTGAAGCCTCCTAAAAGGCGGCGGATGACCCCCACCGTGGCGCTCAGAAGGAAGCTCACACCGTCCCCCATAGCAGGCCAGCCTGGTATGCCTGCAACACACTCATCGTGTGGAAGCAACCCGCAGCCTGACCCGCCGCGTAGCCCTACCTATCAGAGCCAAGCGGCTTTACGTAGGCAAACCGATAGCCTTCATAGATGCAGCACTCAGGGAGAGATAGCTAGCTAGCGTCTCCACCACAAGCGGCACCGTCCCGTAGCCGCTCTACTCAGCTCCAATAACATTCGTGCACAGCGAGAAACATCGGAAAAGCACGCGCACACACGGGCCTCCCAGGACCCAGACACCTCGGTGCGCAGATCAGGGAAGGCTCTGAGGCTGTGACACAGGGTGCAGGAAACGCACATCCAGCGCGCTGCTTCTGCCACACGACCGGCCAAGCTAGATCCAGCTCAGACCCGGCCCGTGCCACGACCACAAGGAGCTCCACGTACAGCACAGGCTGTGAGGAGTCGGCAGGCTCGCTAGCATCCATCATCTCATCCTCCTCGGAGAGCGAGACATGCAACGCCGCGCCGCCCGCATCAGGAGAAGAAGCAGCCGCCAGGCATGCTTCCCCGAATTTTCCGAAATTTCTCCCACCTCGGAGGAAGAAATACGGAGCACCGCGTCACACGCACCGGAGAAGGAACCTCCAAACAAGCGCAATCCCCTGGGAACGGGAGCTCGGCTTGCAGCCAGGAGCGCATAGCCACACGGCTAAAATGCTAACAACCGATACCCTCGAGAGCCGACTAAGCACGCTCCTAAGCTAAGCAAACACATCGGAATTCTGCCAGCATTTAAGCTCATGACTGCACAAATAAACACAAACAAAGCGCTTACCTGAACGAGCAGAAGCTAATGTCGCTATCACTGCACAGCCATCTTCCTGGTTTACGCGACGTCGCCTGTCTATGATGTCACGGCTTGCCTATTGGCTAGATTTCACACGTGGTTCAGAGCGTGGACAACACAGGGGCGTTCCCATAGCGTTTCGACACAGCTCGAGTTCCTGAAGGGGAACTTGTATAGTTATGCAAGTATAGTATCCTAACTTGCAGAAACTTCTAAATCACGTTTTCATGACCCGGCCATATCCCCAGGAGGGAAAGGAAGGGAAACAAATGGCTCTCGTCTCAGATTAAAGAGATCCTCTCTCTTAGAAAGTTAGTTTTGCTGCATGGCAGTTCTTGGGGTCAGACCTCATGGAGATATCTGACCATCATTACAATCATATTTTAGCATTATGTATGATTTGTCATCGACATTCATTTTACTTTGCTAGAAATATCCTTTGCAAATATGCCAAAATTTTGCATCGAACACACTTGACTGTGTGCGTTAGTATTAAGATGGGCCTCACACTATTTCTTTAAACAAACATCTATGGTCACTATGTCCTCTTACCCAATCAGGAACAGTTTTAGTTCCAATAATTATTTATTTGTTCAGGCATGATAAGAATCAAATTTAATGTTAAAAAAAGTTTACTATTTTATAGACCTTTTTTTTAAATATTAAACTCAGCTTTTCTCATGTCTCTTGTTGTCTCTCTTTTTTTTACTTTTGGATATGTAAGTTTTGGGAGTGTCATTATTCCAACATTTTTTCCAACTCCACTTTGGGACAATCACTCAAATGCAGTGGTTCAAAGTTCTAGATCTGAAGAAAATGCTAATTGATTTGCTCAAATTTAAAATTGTTACTTTGAAAAATGTGAAAAAATTTGTTTAATGTTACAATGTTACAGTTTTCAATTTAATTCATATAGCGCTTTTAAGAATAAACGTTGTTTTAAAGCAGCTTTACACAGATAATGTGGTGATGAAAATTTATAAGTGTAAGTTTGCCCCTGATGAGCAACCTGGTGGTGACTGTGGCAAGGAAAATCTCCCTGAGAAGGCATAAGGAAAAAATCTTGAGAGGAACCAAACTCATGAGGGAACCCATCCTCATTTGGGGTGCACCGAACGTTATTACAGATAAACGATGTTCTTACTCCGGAGTTTCATGCAACCACCCAAGGCGTTGATAAAAAAACCGTGCCCAGCTGCACAGAGTGGCCTCCAATTGAAGAGGCTACTATCCAGAGGCAGGCCTGGACGAAGTGGGAAGATCCGCAGAGGGAGGAGAGGCAGGAACAGTGGTCCCTGGAACCTCAGGAGCATGTTTAACTTGACTGAGAGAGTGAGAGAGAGCAAGAGAGAGAGAGAGAAGAGAGGTGACAGAAAGAGAAGGATTATTATGTGTCCAAATTGTTGCATGAAAGTTAAGGACACTGCAGTTGGAGACTCCGGCAAGACTCGCTATGGCAGCATAACTAAAAGGGAGAACCAGAAGGTAACACAGACATGAGAGATCTCTGGGATAAGAGATGACCCACCACACCACCGTCAACAAACCTGAGTGAACGTGTGAGAGTGAGGGGACGACAGCATACAAATATCCCAGTTCACTGGACACTCTATATCCATTATCCCTCCAGATCTGCTCCTTTACCTAAGAAAAATCTACTGATGAAAGAATTTACTAAATAAATATGTTTTCAGCCTAGACTTGAACACGGAGACTGTGTCTAAGTCCCAAACACTGATTGTAAGGCTGTTCCATAACTGTGCGGCTTTATAAGAGAAATATAAACTCACTGGCCACTTTATTAGGTATTAGACACCTGTCCAACTGCTCGTTAACACAAATTTCTAATCAGCCAATCACATGGCAGCAACTTAATGCATTTAGGCATGTAGACATGGTCAAGACAATCTGCTGCAGTTCAAACCGAGGGTCAGAATGAGGAAGAAAGGTGATTTAAGTCACTTTGAACGTGGCATGTTTGTTGGTGCCGGACGGGCTGGTCTGAGTATTTCAGAAACTGCTGATCTACTGGGATTTTCACGCACAACCATCTCTAGGGTTTACAGAGAATGGTCCAAAAAAGAGAAAATATCCAGTGAGTGGCAGTTCTGTGGGTGCAAATGCCTTGTTGATGCCAGAGGTCAGAGGAGAATGGCCAAACTGGTTCGAGCTGATAGAAAGGCAACAGTAACTCAAATAACCACTCGTTACAACCGAGGTATGCAGAAGAGCATCTCTGAACTCACAACACGTCGAACCTTGAGGCGGATGGGCTACAGCAGCAAAAAAAAACACACTGGGTGCCACTCCTGACAGCTAAGAACAGGAAACTGAGGCTACAATTCGCACAGGCTCACCAAAATTGGACAATAGAAGATTGGAAAAACGTTGCCTGGTCTGATGAGTCTCGATTTCTGCTGTGACATTCGGATGGTAGGGTCAGAATTTGGCGTCAACAACATAAAAACATGGATCCATCCTGCCTTGTATCAACGGTTCAGGCTGGTGGTGGAGGTGTAATGGTGAGGGGGATAGTTTCTTGGCACACTTTGGGCCCATTAGTACTAATTGAGCATCGTGTCAACGCCACAGCCTACCTGAGAATTGTTACTGACCATGTCTATCCCTTTATGACCACAGTGTACCCATCTTCTGATGGCTACTTCCAGCCCGATAACACGCCATGTCATAAAGCGCGAATCATCTCAAACTGGTTTCTTGAACATGACAATGAGTTTACTGTACTCAAATAGCCTCCCCAGTCACCAGATCTCAATCCAATAGAGCACCTTTGGGATGTGGTGGAACGGGAGATTCGCATCATGGATGTGCAGCCGACAAATCTGCAGCAACTGCGTGATGCTATCATGTCAATATGGACCAAAATCTCTGAGGAATGTTTCCAGTACCTTGTTTAATCTATGCCACGAAGGATTAAGGCAGTTCTGAAGGCAAAAGGGGGTCCAACCTGGTACTAGTAAGGTGTACCTAATAAACTGGCCAGTGAGTGTATACCCCCTGCTGTACTCTTTATTATTTGATGTACCTACAAATAGACTGCACCCTTTTGATCTAAGTAGGTGTAAAGGATTATATTGGTACAGAAGTTCACTCAGATACTGGGGCATGAGAACATTACCGCAATTTCTGGACTATTAAGCGCACCCAAATATAAGCCGCACCCACTGAATTTTACAAAGATTTTTATTTTGAACATAAATAAGCCGCACCTGTCTATAATGCCTACACTGAATCAAATTAACTTTACACATGCTTTAACAAAAGACAGTGCCTGTTACACGGCTTGTATCTTAGCCTACCAAGAAAGTCATTGTTCACCGTCTTCCTCCTTCCTTTCACAACAATTTTTCTCAGGAGTTTACCTTTTGGCATCGTCGTGCATTTAAAAATAACCATCGGTGGAAGCTTTTCTCCCAATGCCGTGCAAGCTCAGAACACAGATGAAGTGCATTTTTTGTCATGTTTTCAGCATGACGTCGCCTTTCCTGTTGACAGTCAGAGTGAGAGGCAGGTCAAACATCAGAGGAACCTCATCCATATTTATGATGTGGTGCGGGCCAATTCACTGGGAGATCGTTTGATTTAATATAAAGAGTTTCATTGGTTAGCCTTAACCCATTCAGCAATTTCATTGGTCAAATGTTACGATGCTTAATTTTGCATAATATTTAAGCCGTGAGGTTCAAAGTGTGGGAAAAAAGTAGCGGCTTATAGTCTTGAAAATATGGTAAGTGCTTTATGCATAAGTAGTAGTATTTTAAAATCAATGCGAGATTTAATTGGGAGCCAGTGTAGACTGATTAAAACAAGGGTGATGTGGTCATATTTTTTAGATCTAGTAGGGACCCTTGCTGCTGCATTCTGATCTAACTGGAGCTTATTTATTTGCATTTGCATTTGCGGCATTTAGCAGACGCTCTTATCCAGAGCGACGTACAAAAGTGCTTTGAGTCTCTAGTAATGAATAAATCTACACTGGTACGCAAGATTACAAAATTAATATAAATATAACCCTTGAATTTATGCACTTACTCGAACACCCAGACAGTAAAGCATTACAGTAGTCTAATCAAGATGTAATAAAAGCCCGAATTAGTTTTTCTGCATCCTGTAACAACAACATATTTCTAATTTTGGGTAAAAGAAGGCAATCCTGGTAATATTATTCACGTGAGCTTTAAAGGAAAGACTAGGGTCAATATTCACACCAAGGTCTTTGACTGCTGTACACACTGAGACAGAAACACCATCCAGAGATGCTACGTAATCGGATGTGGTCCTAATGAAAGTATGCATGTGGTCCTAGTAAATGTACTTCTGTCTTATTCAAGTTGAGCAGAAGGAATTTAATAAGTCTTTATATGCTCAAGTCTAGCAAGCAGGAAAGTATGATCAATCGTGTTAAAAGCTGTACTAAGGTTGAGCAAAACAAGTAAAGAGACAAAACCTTGATCAACAACAGGTCATTTTCCACCTTCACTAGTGCCACCTCTAAATACTGACTGATACATTTCAAAAATGTTATTCCTAAGTAGATGTGTGCATAACTACATAAGCGCATTGCATTCCCAACTCCCCCAAAAAAAACAGAAAGAAAAAAAAGCATTGCATTCACAAAGAATTTAAAAAAATACAAAAAAAGTTGGGGCAGTCTGTCGCAGGTGAGCATTGTAGCGCATAACACGGCAGCGTGGAAGACCATCCCTCCTCCCAGTGACCAGGTGCTCTGTCTAACCACAGCTGAAGTGAGGAAACCCATGGAAGTCAGCTGAACCAGACAACATTTCTGGCAGAGTGCTCAGGGAATGTGCAGAACAGCTAGCAGATATCTTCACTGACATCTTCAACATATCCCTGAGCAGCGCTGTTGTTCCTACGTGCCTCAAGACGACGACCATCTTTCCCATGCCGAAGAAGTCCACAGTCTCCTGCCTCAATGACTATCATCCCGTCGCGCTCACGCCCATTGTGATGAAGTGCTTCAAGAGGGCTCATCATAAGGCACATCAAGAGCCAGCTTTCACCTTTACTGGACCCAATGCAGTTCGCATATCGTCCAAACCGCTCCACGGACAATGCCATCTCCATGACCCTTCATCTGGCCCTCACCCATCTGGATAACAAGGACTCATATGTACGAATACTGTTCATAGACTTCAGCCCAGCATTTAACACATCCCTCAGCACCTGATTGAGAAGCTGAGCCTACTAGGCCTAAACACCTTCCTCTGTATACAACCCCTGGCAAAAAGTATGGAATCACCCCTCTCAGAAGATGTTCATTCAAATGTTTAATTGTGTAGAAAAAAAAACAAGCACATATATGCTACAAAACAATTTTCACTCAACAATCCAAACTTCTGGCTGTATAAAACACTTAAAAAACAAAACAAAGAAAGATAACTATAGTTAATTACAACTGTTTTTACAGATCAAACAGAGGAAAAAAATATGGAATCACACAAATCTGAGGAAAATTATATGGAATCACCAAATAAAAACACTACTAGTACTTTGTTGCACCACCTCTGGCTATTATAACAGCTTGAATTCTCTGAGGCATGGATTTAACTAATGACAAACAGTATACTTCATCAATCTGTCTCCAGCTTTGTCTTACTGCAGTTGCCAGATCAGCCTTGCAGGTTGGAGCCTTGTAGTGGACAATTTTCTTTATTTTCCACCACAGATTTTCAATTGGATTGAGGTCCGGACTATTTGCAGGCCATGCCATTGACATTATATGTCTTTCCTGTAGGAATATTTCCACAGATTTTGCCCTATGGCATGATGCATTATCATCCTGAAAAATGATGCTACCATCACCAAACATCCTTTCGATTGATGGAATAAGAAAAGTGTCCAAAATCTCAACATAAACTTGTGCATTTATAGAAGATGTAATGACTGTCATCTCTCCCATACCTTTACCTGACATACAACCCCATATCATTAATGATTGTGGAAATTTGCATGTTTTCTTCAGGCAGTTGTCTTTATAAATTTCATTGGAACGGCACCAAACAAAAGTTCCAGCATCATCACCCTGCCTATTGCAGATTCGTGATTCATCCCTGAATATAACTCTAATCCAGTCATCCACAGTCCAAGATTGTCTTTCTTTAGCCCACTGAAACCATGATTGAGTTATGTCAATCATCTTGGTTCAACACGTCACTAATGTGTGCAAGCACTCTTTTTTAACTGCAGACTAATTAGCAGTTGTAATCAGATACAGGTGTTTGTTTTAGAAATGCAAAGTGCATGGTGATTCCATATAATTTTCCTCAGATTTGTGTGATTCCATATTTTTTTCCCTCTGTTTGATCTGTAAAAACAGTTGTAATTGACTATAGTTATCTTTCTTTGTTTTGTTTTTTAAGTGTTTTATACAGCCAGAAGTTTGGATTGTTGAGTGAAAATTGTTTTGTGGCATATATGTGCTTGTTTTTTTTCTACACAATTAAACATTTGAATGAACATCTTCTGAGAGGGGTGATTCCATACTTTTTGCCAGGGGTTGTATAAGGATATCTTGACTTTAGCATGAGGCCAGATTATTTTAACGTCTCCCTAGCCAATGAGATTATTCTTGCCACCCTGCCTGCTCTGGATTCTGTTCCTGATCCTAACCCCTGTTCTGCTCTGCTTCTGGTTTGGTCTCTGGACTGTTTTTTTTTTCCCCCATTTCTTTCTGCATTTCCTGGTTCTGTGCGAAGGTTTGTGGTTTATGGACTGTTTTTGGATTTGTTTGTGTCTCGGCAAGATTTCATCTTTTTCATTTCATGTCCCAGATATTCCTTTTAACCTTAAACATTTGCAGTTCACTCAAAGGACAAGCACCACGGTTTACACCTCTATTATAGGGGGTTTCGTACCACAGTGTCTAACCCCCACACCAAAGATACAAAACAGGACAATCCCTGACCTATCTAGCTGACTTCAAAGCAGCATTCAAATGATAACGCAAGCCAGTCTTTATACCTGTACACAGTACACACGCACACATACATACACACACACACACACACACACACACACACACACACACACACAAACACACACACACACACACACACACACACACACACACACACACACACACACACACACGCACCTCTGGTTGACTTCACAGAGACCCTCAAACCATAGAACAATCCACTCTCGAAACTCGGCTCCAGTACTTCTGGTTGGGGAATGGCGCACCCCCCCACACACACAAGCACACACACAGACACACATGCACCTACATGCACACACACACGCACGCACACACACCCCTTATAAATTATAATTCTATTAATAATTATAATTCTTATTTAGGTTGTGGTTATTTTGAAGTTAAGCTTGACATTTCTTTTCTTCCTTTCACTCTCTTTCTTCCTTTTACCTTCTCTTCCTTCTTTTACCTATTCTTAACTTTTTTATTTCTTTATTTTTATTTTTATTTATTTTTTCTCTTTCTTTTGTATGTTTGTGTAGTTAGTTCTATGTTGTGTTTGTCTCATTCATTAAATGCAGTATTTGTCATACGTGATTGTCTCTGAGTGCCGCTCACCTTTCAAGTTTCTGCAATTTTTTATCAAACTACATGCTCTATTAATTGTATGGTATAAAGTAAATGGAGGTCGCATCTTTCTTGGCCGGGGAGATACCCCTTTTATAGAATTAATAAAAGATTATACTGTCTGCTCGGCAGCCGAACAGACCAAATAAGTGTAGGGTGCCCACCCAATGGCCCAACGACGGAATCCGACTGGTGTGGGTGAAGGTATGCTGCGTGTTGGTCCTTCTCACGCGGCTGTATAAGATTACTTAAATAGATTGCATGTTGTTACATCAATCCAATTTTAACCTCTAATCTGACTTTATATTAAAAATTTATTTTGAATTCTCTAATTCAAGCTGATCACCTTATTGGTTGTACTTCTTCTTTAATTTTAATAGATTATTCAAAGCATTCCGTCTTTTCAATTGGGTTCTGGAGTCGCTTAGAGCCTTGTGCTTGGCTAAAAAATACCTGCTCATAGAGGCACATTGGCCAGTCTGAATCTTAGTCAGAGGATATAATGGTAAACTAATATACTTTACGTAGGCCGCTCAATGCTTGCTCATTCATAAAGAACTATTGATTTAGTTACTTGGTCATAACTTGCTAAAGTTAGAGATAGTCAGAAATCAGAAAGTCCCAGACGTTGTGCTCTATGCTCCATCCGTTCATGAGCCTTCAGTTTGTACTATCCTGGTCATAGATTTGCGGTAACAACAGACTACATAATCAACTAGATATAAATGATTTCAGGAAATGTAATCAAGAATTTTACATTAATTTGCCAGGCAATAATCAATAAACAAATGTCACATCTAAAACAAATAATAGAAAAAGTTACATAACATGATCAGCATAAAACCAAATGTTTTAGCAATGCAGTTAATTAAAGAATTGTTAAAGAATCACTATACCTGGCAATAGAGACACACAGAGACTGTGTGGGAAGTTCTGACTATCGAATGCTTCCCTGAGTGTTTCGCCAAATTTCCTTAAATACCCAAACTATCGTAAACACTTGTAAATTCAAAGTGATAAAAGCTTTGCACACCCTTTCTTGGGACAGGACGTGACCTAAAAACCAAATGTCACCTAGACCACTTGGTAAGGATCTTCTTCAGGGCAACCCTTATGTCAGTAGGACAGAATTTCCCCAAACCTGGTCTGTTCTACTGATATGGGACTGAGATCATATTTCCAATCATACTTACATTATGCAAGTAAAGTAGCTTGAATTCCGGGACCTTCTCAGTCACCTTTCCATGATCCGGCCATCTCCCCAGGAGGGAAAGAGGGGGGGCTCAAGGATGGGTGACTAGGCAGCTGAACAAATGGCTTTCTCTCCTCAGATCAAAGAAATCCTCTCCTCAGATTAGAAGGTTTATTGTTTTGTTGCATGGTAGTTTTTGGGGTCTGGCCTCATTAAGTTGCATGGCAGTTCTCGGGGTCTGGTACCATGAACAGATCTGACCATCCTTACATAAGTGTAAACGTTAATTCCATTACAGTCAATTCAACAACTTAATTTAAATATTTAGGAGTAATTATAACCCATTATAATTACTCAAATATTTCCCTTTTTGCAAGCTAAATTCGCTACAGTTCATTGGCATCCGCTCTGTCTCAGACCACAGAGGGAGTTGCTCCACCTCAGACCTTTCTTAATGCTTTGGGAACGTTCTTTCAACTGGTTGTGAAGCATGTGTTTCAAACACGCCAAGAATGTGGCTTAAATAACCTCAGCTGGTGACGTCATCTGAATGTGTACGCCCGTGAATACTAATTGGCTACAAATAGACACAGTTTCCTTTGTGCTAGCTGAGTGTGAGCACTGCAAGTTATTACCCATTGGAATGCTCCACTCCAGGCTCGCCTTTTTTTCCTGCATCCTTGTTAAGCTCATGGGGCTTGCATGTTGAGCTGGCTGAAAGGCAGGATGTGGGCATTGTCTCATGCTCAGAGAGTTGTGGAAGATGTCAGTGAGAACATCTGCCATTTGGTCTACACAACCTCTGAGCACTCTGCAAGGAAATGTTGTCTGGTCTGACAGCTTTCAGTGGAGAGACAAAGCACCTGGTCATTGAAAGGAGGTGTGGTGTTTCTCGCTGTCACGTCATTCTGTGCTTTGAATCAGGCTTAAAAGCTGTTCAGCACATCTGGAAGGGAGCCATCACTGTCATAGGCAGGTGATTATGTCCTGTAGTTGGTGATGCCCTGCCACATGCACCGTGTGTCACCGCTGTATTTAAAGTTTGGATACTTTGGACATTTGCACCCTTTGCCTCTCTGATGGCCCAGGACAGTTTGGCCCTCGCTGTTCTTAGGGCCACCTTGCCACCTGCCTTGAATGCAAAGTCTCGGGTCTTTAGGAGTGCATGCACCTCTATGTTTTTTTGGTTGGCCATAAGATGATATTCTTAGAGACAGTGACATCATCAATACACTTGCTAATGCAGCCGGTCACTGATGATGACTTTCCTCTCTCCAAGTCTGTGAAATCGCCATTGATTGCAGCCTCCCTACACATGTCCCAGTCAGTGCATTCAAAGCATTTCTGAAGAGCAGAGATGGCTCATGCTGTCCAGGTTCTGATCCACTTATATATATATATATATACAGTGAGGAAAATAAGTATTTGAACACCCTGCTATTTTGCAAGTTCTCCCACTTAGAAATCATGAAGGGGTCTGAAATTGTCATCGTAGGTGCATGTCCACTGTGAGAGACATAATCTAAAAAAAAAAATCCAGAAATCACAATGTATGATTTTTTTAACTATTTATTTGTATGATACAGCTGCAAATAAGTATTTGAACACCTGAGAAAGTCAATGTTAATATTTGGTACAGTAGCCTTTGTTTGCAATTACAGAGGTCAAACGTTTCCTGTAGTTTTTCACCAGGTTTGCACACACTGCAGGGGTGATTTTGGCCCACTCCTCCACACAGATCTTCTCTAGATCAGTCAGGTTTCTGGCCTGTCGCTGAGAAACACGGAGTTTGAGCTCCCTCCAAAGATTCTCTATTGGGTTTAGGTCTGGAGACTGGCTAGGCTATGCCAGAACCTTGATATGCTTCTTACAGAGCCACTCCTTGTTTAATCTGGCTGTGTGCTTCGGGTCATTGTCATGTTGGAAGACCCAGCCTCGACCTATCTTCAATGCTCTAACTGAGGGAAGGAGGTTGTTCCCCAAAATCTCGCAATACATGGCCCCGGTCATCCTCTCCTTAATACAGTGCAGTCGCCCTGTCCCATGTGCAGAAAAACACCCCCAAAGCATGATGCTACCATCCCCATGCTTCACAGTAGGGATGGTGTTCTTGGGATGGTACTCATCATTCTTCTTCCTCCAAACACGTTTAGTGGCATTATGACCCAAAAGTTCTATTTTGGTCTCATCTGACCACATGACTTTCTCCCATGACTTCTCTGGATCATCCAAATGGTCATTGGCAAACATAAGACGTGCCTGGACATGTGCTGGTTTAAGCAGGGGAACCTTCCGTGCCATGCATGATTTCAAACCATGACGTCTTAGTGTATTACCAACAGTAACCTTGGAAACGGTGGTCCCAGCTCTTTTCAGGTCATTAACCAGCTCCTCTCGTGTAGTTCTGGGCTGATTTCTCACCTTCCTTAGGATCATTGAGACCCCACGAGGTGAGATCTTGCATGGAGCCCCAGTCCGAGGGAGATTGACAGTCATGTTTAGCTTCTTCCATTTTCTAATGATTGCTCCAACAGTGGACCGTTTTTCACCAAGCTGCTTGGCAATTTCCCCGTAGCCCTTTCCAGCCTTGTGGAGGTGTACAATTTTGTCTCTAGTGTCTTTGGACAGCTCTTTGGTCTTGGCCATGTTAGTAGTTGGATTCTTACCGATTGTATGGGGTGGACAGGTGTCTTTATGCAGCTAACGACCTCAAACAGGTGCATCTAATTTAGGATAATAAATGTAGTGGCGGTGGACATTTTAAAGGCAGACTAACAGGTCTTTGAGGGTCAGAATTCTAGCTGATAGACAGATGTTCAAATACTTATTTGCAGCTGTATCATACATATAAATAGTTAAAAAATCATATATTGTGATTTCTGGATTTATTTTTTTAGATTATGTCTCTCACAGTGGACATGCACCTACGATGACAATTTTAGACCCCTTCATGATTTCTAAGTGGGAGAACTTGCAAAATAGCAGGGTGTTCAAATACTTATTTTCCTCACTGTATATATATATATATATATATATATATATATATATATATATATATATATATATATATATATATATATATATATATATATATATATATATATATAACACACATCCTGAAATTGAAATATTGAAATATATATATAGATATACACACAGTGGGTACAGAAAATAGTTCAGTTTTTCTTTTTTAATAAATCTGCAACAATGTCAACAATTCTGTGTTTTTCTGTCAGTATGGGGTGCTATGTGTACATTCACGAGGAAGAAGAATGAACCTAAATGATTTTAGCAAATGGCTGCAATATAACAAAGAGTGAAAAATTTAAGGGGGTCTGAATACTTTCCGTACCCACTGTATATAGTCCCATAAAGTGCATTCAGTGCCACATTAGCAGTAGGTGAAATGTACAATCTTAGTACATAATGCTGTTGAATTCCCAGGGTAAATAAGAAGGTCTAATCTTACCACCATAAACCCCACCAGCTGTGAGCAATAGGTGGAAACAAGGACAGTGTGTTCATGTAAACACACAGTCCTCCACCCTGAGTCTTACTACACAGTGCTGCATTTCTGTTGGCACAAAACACAGCTAGCCCGTATAGCTGAATGGTGGCGTCTGGAACTCGAGCTGAATGGCAGTGTCCGCTCAGCCACGTCTCTGTGAAAACAAAGACGCAGCAGTGTCTACTCATGCCAAGTAGCAGGTCATCATTAATGATGATGTTGGGGTTCTTTCTGTATTTCTGAAGAGCTTCCTTAAACACTGATATTACATAATTGTGAACCTCACAATGTAATTTCATGTGAATTGCATTAACACAAACAACAAAGACTATGGCAAGCCTGCACCTTGAACTAATGTTTTTATATTTATTAATTACTTTATTTTCTTGGTTTTTGTTGTTTGTTTATATATATATATATATATATATATATATATATATATATATATATATATATATATATATATATATATATATATATATATATATAATTTCTTTGTATAGTTTGTGTGTGTGTGTATATATATATATATATATATATATATATATATATATATATATATATATATATATATATATATATATATATATATATACATACATATTTTTTTTCCCCTGATAGCACCAGCAACCTATGAAAAATTCCTTGTATATGCAACCCATGATACTTGCCAATAAAGGTGATTCTGATTCTGATCAAAAGCTTATTGGATTGCATATTGTTAGTTCTCATGAAAAACTACCAAGTCTAAATTCATTATCTGGAATCAACTACAGAACCTTTATCTCCTTATCATAAAATAATAATGAAACAGGTCACTTCTGGCAATTTAACTGCCCATAAGCCATGCATTCAATTGCTTTTGAGCAAGGGAAAGTAAAGTAATGCAACATATTTGATAAATTCATTACATTTTGGCAATCACTTTAAACATATGTTCATTGCATTTAAATCTGTTTTAATGGTATTAAGAGGAAAAAATGGACTAAACATAAAAAACCTTATATCTAAACATTGCACTATTTAAAATGAATACACAAATAAACAGTCAGGAAGGATGAGGTTTTTGATCTAAAAGGTTTAACCAAACATACAGACAACAACAAAGTTATTGCTAAAAGAATTAGAGTTATCAGGTATCAAAATATGTAGTGTACATCCACGTGTATGAGAATCCTTGATGCAGACAGTTGTTATATCTGCTGTTATAGTCATCACACCAATTGAATACCAAAATCTTTCTTTCCACAAACTAAAACAAAAAATGAACACAAACTACATTACCCATGCAGAAATCAACCATAATTTTGGTAATGTGATGAGAAGGTGAGGAGATTGAGGAGAAAAGAGAGCTGTAAAAAGTGGGAGCTTGCCACTGGGTGCCTGACCCTGTGACAGCATTCACTGTGTAGTGCATTGGTGTAATGAGGCCCTGTGTGGATATTGATATGACAGAACAAAAGGCCAAGGTGCAGTAAGGACAGCAATCCACACGTTTCACACCATTTGTTTTTCACACCGTATCCATCACATTAATGGGTCACCTTTCAGTGACAGCTCATGATTACCTGCTTACCCATGGAGAGAAAGAGAGAGAGAAGGTTAAGCATTTGGGGGAAAGATGAGGATGGTGGGATAGACATGTGTAAAAGGTGAGCAGGTGCTGGACAGTGCTGGAAAGGACATGGGTCTAGTTCTGATGAAATTTTTTTATTAAGATTGGCCCAGTTAAGTCCAGTTACCTTTTTTTGTAGGTGAATTTATTATAGGTCAGTGTGCAGCAGTATTAACTGATGTATAAAGAAAACAACAGTTTGTATTGAGTAGAAAGTAGAAAAGTAGAAAGTCAAGTCAAGTTTATTCCTATAGCACTTTTCACAATAGACAATTGTCTAAAAGCAGCTTTCCAGAAATTAACAGTTTAGGTGAATGGTGTGCATTTATCCCCGATGAGCAGGCCATGGCAACTGTGGCAAGGAAGAACTCCCTTAGATGTTATTAGGAAGAAACCTTAAGAGGAACCAGACTCAAAGGGGAAACCCTTGCTCATTTGGGTGACATCAAGACTGTGATTATAGTCTTTAAACAATACAGAACACTGAAGAGTGAGAACTAACATGAGCACTGGAGTGTAAGATTATGAGTAATAATCTTCTTCTACAGTCTTTTACAGTCATTGTGGTTAGACAACTACTGAGCAACTCATAATATAGCTCAACATTAGCGATCATCACAGATCCAACACTTGCTTCTCCATGCCATTTAAAGAATAGCCCATCTGGCCTGCCAGGGGTTAAGGTGTTTAGCTTCCTGAAGGTATTGGAGGTTCTTGTGATCAATAATTACTGTGAATAGATGCACCGCCCCCTCCAACCAGTGCTGCCACTCACCGAGAGCCAGTTTGATCGGCAAAGGTTCTTGATTTCCGATGTTATAGTTCTGTTCTGAGGGAGAGAGTTTCTTCGAAAAGAAGGTGCAGGTTTGCAGATGTGGAGGGTTACCCGTATGTTGGGATAGGGTGGCCCCTGCACCTGTGGAGGAGGCATCCACCTCCGCTTTGAAAGGGAGCTGGGGATCCAGATGTCATAGGAGAGGGGCAGTACTAAACCTCCTTTTGAGCTCAAGGAAGGCTTCTTTGGACTCCTGGTTCCACACAATGGTTTTGGCCTTTACCCTTAGGATTGAGGTTAGTGGGTCAGTGACCAAACTAAAGTTGTGAATAAACAGTCGATAGAAATTCTAAAATATTAGAAAGTGGTGGAGCTCCTTTGTGGAACCTGGGCGAGGCCAGTCCAGAACTGCCATAACCTTCCCCTGGTCCACCCATACCCCCTGATAGAGTGATGTCATACACCAGGAATTGTACCTTGGACTGGTGGAACTCACACTTCTCCATCTTCAGGTAGAGGTGGTGCTCCCGTAATCATCCTAGGACCATTCGTAACATGACCTTGATGTTCCGTTAGGTCTCGTGAGTAGATAAGAATGTCATCGATGACGAACCTATGAAGTGATGGTCTGAACACCTCGGTCATAAACATCTGGAACACTGCTGGAAAAGACAGTCCATAATGCATAACCCGATACTCATAATGCCCTGAGGGGGTGATGAAGGCCGTCCGCCACTCGTCGCCCTTGCGTATACGCACAAAGTTGTAGGCACTTCGAAGGTCTAACTTGGTGAAAAATCCACGCTCCACAGAGATCTTCATGGGCGGCCGGGACCAGAGGGAGCGAGTAAGGAAGTTGTGCTATTTGAGTTTGAGTTGAGATCGCGGTAATTGATATGGATGGTCGGAGACTTCTCCACGAAGAGGCTGCTGGAGAAGAGGATGGAGTGATGAAGCTCTGCTTTAAGGCTTCTTGTAGCTCTATCTTGAATCTACTCTCTTCTGGTAAGGTAGGATTCTAACTTTGTATATATATTTAACTCAGTTGATTCTAGTGTAGGTCTGTGCTTATTAGTTTGGTCAGGTGATTAATCAAGGGTAGTTTTAGTCTCACTTGAGGTGTGAATTGTGGGCAGGGCTTACTCACTTATATTGAAGGTGCTCACTGACTATCTGTAGCGGTTGTAGGTAGCCCCCCTAAAGCCAGTAATGCTTAGTGTTTATTTAGAATTTCTCATTTGTACTTTTTTCTTTTTAAAACACATTAATCTCAAATTGGGAGATCAGTCATGTGCCTTAAACCCATCTCTGTAGTCATCTCTTACATACACAGGCATTCCCATTCACAGAACAGATGTCACATTACCAGTAACCTCTTCTACCCTCCCCTGTTGTCTCAATCTCAAACAGTGGTGGTAGGTGGGCTCTGGAATTGCCAGTCTGCTGTAAGGAAAGCTGACTTTATCACAGTCTTGGCTTCCCACTACACCTTCGACTTTCTGGCACTTACTGAGACCTGGATATCCCCACAAAACACTGCTACACCAGCTGCTCTGTCTTCTGCCTACGCTTTCTCTCACTTACCAAGAGAAACTGATAGAGGTGGTGGTACGGGTCTACTTTTATCACGGAGATGGTGTTTCACACCTCTCCCTTTGTCTCATCTAACCATGTCTTCTTTTGAATTCCATGCAGATTCAGTTACCTCTCCAAATCAATCTCTTCATCATTGTATTCTACCACCCTCCTGGTCCCCTTGAAGACTTCCTAGAAGAGATGGACACACTCCTCAGTACATTCCCCTCTGACAGCACCCCTCTGACAGTTCTTGGTGACTTCAACCTCCCATCCAACAAACTTCAGTCATCTTGCCTCTTGCATTTTCTAAATACCTTCTCCTTGACATTTAACAGCTGCCCTCCAACACACAAGGGAGGAAATGTCCTGGACCTGGTTTTCACCCACCCTACTCCAGCTACAGAAATGACTGCCACTCCACTTCCAATCTCCGATCATCACCTGGTTTCCTTTTTAATCACTGTTCCTATTCAACCTAAAAATTATTTACATGTCTCTCTTATCCGTCCTAACCTTCACTCTATTGCTCCCTCCTCTGTAGCTTTCTGTACTTTTTCATCTCTTTCTGACCCTGACTCTTTTTCCTCTCTACCCTTGTACGTTGCTACTGACTCCTTTCTCTCATCTCTTTCCTCAACCATGGACCTCCTTTGCCCCTTGACTACAAAACCCAAGAAGACTTCTTGTCCCACACCATGGCTGTCAGAAGTTTTGCGCAGCAATTGAAGAGAACTCTTGAAAAAATCACAACTCGATGTAGACCTCGCATCTTACTGCACACTCCTGACCAAATTTTCTTTGGAGGTAACTTCTGCCAAAACCGCCTTCTACAAGGAAAAGCTTAAGGCCTCCGCACAAGATCCTCATAAGCTTCACAACATCTTCTCTTCACTACTCAACCCCCCTCAACCTGCTCCATCCTCCCTGACTGCTAATGACTTTGCCTCCTTCTATGATGAGAAGATTAAGAAAATCTGCCAGACCTTCACTTCCTCCCCAACAATGACTACACAACACAATCCACTACGTCTCTGTCAAGCTTCTTAACCTTAACAGAAGATGAGATACTGCAAGTCATCCAAACTTGCAATCCCACCACCTGTCCTCTGGATCCAATCCCTTCAACTATGCTTCAGACCATCACACAAGATCTCCTGCCCTTCATCTCCACAATCATCAGTGGGTCATTAACATCTGGCTATGTACCAACTACCTTCAAGCAAGCAAGGGTCATTCCCATCTTGAAGAAACCTGCTCTGGATCCATCAGACATCAAAAACTACAGACCGGTATCACTTCTCTCCTTTCTTTCTAAATCTCTGGAACGCACTGTTTTTAACCAACTGTCTGTCTCTCTTTAACAGAACAACCTCCATGATCCTAAACAGTCTGGATTCAAAGCGGCACATTCCACAGAGACGGCCCTTTTGACTGTTTCTGAGAAACTGCATGCTGCTCGGTCAGCTGAACTGTCATCTGTTCTTCCTTTCTGGACCTTTTAGCAGCATTTGACACAGTCAACCACAAGACACTTTTGTCAACCCTCATGATCTGCGGAACAGCATGGGAATGGTTTGCTTCCTACCTGGAAGGTCGCTCACACCAGGTAACATGGAGGGGATCCACATCTGCCCTGTGCAGACTCACCACTGTTGTCCCACAAGGCTCGGCACTTGGTCCCCTCCTTTTCAGCAAAAAAGAGAGGGCTCAGTGCTGAAACAGGGGCCAGCTCAGGGCCAAGGGCTCCCAGCAGACACCTGAACAGATATTTCAGTCCCACTCCTCTAAGGTTTTGTCACGCTCCTGCAATAATGTATTTATCTCACACTCCTGCCCGCAATATTTAAGTTTGTCCCACTCCCACCCACAAACGCCTGCAGGTAAAATGTATATTAGTTTTATTTTCAATGCACTGATTGCTTCTTCGCAATAATTTTTTTTTTTTTTAGTTCTACTTGTTTCCCTTTTGAATGTAAACAAAAAAAAATGGAAACTAAACAAAATTTTTATTTTTATTTGAGTTAGATTTTTTTTTGTGGAAATGATGAACAGGAGTGATTTGTGATAAAAGGTTATCTGCAAGAGTGAAAGGAAAGGTTTATGGGACTATGGTGAGACTTGCTATGTTGTATGGTTCAGGCATTGACAAAAAAGACAGGAGGTGGAGCTAAAGGTAGCAGAGCTAAAGATTTTGAGATTTTCATTGGGAGTAAGGATGGACAGGATTAGAAATGAGTTTATTAGAGGGACAACACATGTAGGATGTTTTGGGGACAAAGTGAGAGAGGTTAAAATGGTTTGGACATGTGCAGAGGAGGGACATGGCCTATATCAGTAGGAGAATGCTGAGGAGGGAGCTGCCAGGAAGGAGGTTTATGGATGTGGTGAGGGAAGACATGCAGGTAGTTGGTTTGAAATAGGCAGATATAGAGGGCAGGATAGTGTGGAGACAAATGATCTACTGTGGTGACCTCTAATGGGAGCAGCCAAAAGAAGAACATTCAAGTCAAGTCAAGTCAAGTTTATTTCTATAGCGCTTTTCACAACAGACATTGTCTCAAAGCAGCTTTACAGAAATCAACAGTCAAGATGAACGGTGTGCATTTATCCCTGATGAGCAAGCCATGGCGACTGTGGCAAGGAAAAACTCCCTTAGATGTAATGAGGAAGAAGCCTTGAGAGGAATTGGACTCAAAAGGGGAACCCATCCTCATTTGGGTGACATCAAGAGTTTGATCATAAGTCTTTCAACAATACAGAACACTGGAGAACTAACATGAGTACTGGAGTATAAGATAATAAGTAATGTTCTTTTTACAGTCTTATACAGTCTTTATGGTTATAAAACTAGGATCAACATTTGTGATCATCACAGATCCAGCATCAGCTTCTCCATGCCAGAGCCTTTAAACACTCCAGGAGGTCCAATGTCAAAACCACACATGTAGTGGGATCCAATTGGCACTGATACATCTCTAGATGGTTTGGGATGTTTGTGAGTTCGGCCTCTACTTTTTCAAAGGTCCATAATCTTCATGAGGTGGGACGTGACCTGAGCTGGCCAACCTCAGGATGCCTCGGGATAGGGAGAGAAAGAGAAGCAGTGGAGAGGAATTAGCGTAGCTGCTGTTCATGATATTAACAGCACAAGTTGATAATGTGCATGTGATCAGATGTTTTGGAGCACAAGGTTATGATTGAGGCGTGTTATGTGTAGGCTTTACTAAAAAGATATGTTTTTAATTTGCGCTTAAACTGGGAGAGTGTGTCTGAGCCCCGAACACTGTCAGGAAGACTATTCCAGAGTTTGGGAGCTAAATGTGAGAATAATCTACTGCCTTTGGAGGTCATTAACGCATGGACAAGCTTCTCTGCATCAGATATATATAACATGTTTCTTAGCTTAGCAATATTTCTAAGTTGGAAAAAGGCTGTTTTTGTAACATGGTTGATATGTTTTTTAAAAGACAAGTTGCTGTCTAAAATAACTCCCAGGTCTTTTACCGTTGAACATTTTAACTTTTAACATTGAACATCAACTGAAATGATATAAAAAGCTGGCCAATGTTTTGTTGTTGTATGTTCCTTTCTTTATTAATGAGGTAATATCTGTAACACTCAGCAATTCACCTATGTCTTGTGCTTCAGACATTTGCCTCAATGCCCCATTGTGCTCTAGTAGTCTACCATGCATGAACCATTGCCATTGTTGCTTTTGTGCAGTAGATACATATGTTTATTTGCTTTATGTAATTTATAATTTATTTTTTAATAATTGTAAGACCATTTTGGGGGTGTCCCACAAATTATTTTATTCTCCCGCAACCTGCACACACAAGTATTTTACAACCCGCACCTGCATTCACCTATCAAATCTTGTACCATGTCGCACTAGTTTGCCTCGGGTCCCGCTGGAGTACCGGTCTTTAGATCTTAGTCCCCTCCAAAACACTGTTTAAAGTTCGTATTGATGTCAAAGGCCATAGTCATGAGTGCTTTTCCGACTCTGGGGCAGATGCCAAATTTCTTGATAAGGAACTTGCTTGCCAACTGGACATCAAGTCCGAGCCCCTCCCTTTCTCTATCACGGAACATCATCGGGAATGGCTATCCTTCCTTATCATCCCATCACCTCGAGCACCGGCCATGTTCAAATTCCTGTGGTTGCAGAGGTATAACCCTCACTTAGACTGGACCAGTGGTCAGGTGTTTTAAAAGGGGTCATGTGTCATGACAGTTGTTTAACCTCTATCCTTCCAGTCCCAGCCTGTTCTGGCCGAGAGCCAACGTTGGATCTCAGTTCTGTCCCCACAGTTTACCATGATCTGGACACTGTCTTCAATATCATCAGATGGTTCCTAAAAGAGAGACTTTGACTGATTACATTCAGGAGTCCCTTGCCTCCAGAAGTGAATAAATGCGAGTTCCACGTGTCTAGCACATCCTTTGTGGGCTTCATATTATCTGCCAGGAGTATGCAGATGGATCCCGTTGGGATTATAGCAGTCAAAGAATGGCCACTACCAGAAACACCTAAAAATCTACAAAAATTCCTCTGCTTTGCTATAATTTACCGGAAGTTCATCCAAGGTTTAGCTCAATTGTGGCCCACCTACCCCAACTTACCTCCACTCGTCAGCCATACTCCCGGTACCCAGAGGCTGTATAGGCTTTTCAGAAACTTAAGATCTTGTTCACTTCTGCACCAATCCTTTCTCTGAACACCTCCTCATGATAATTTATCATGGAAGTTGATGCTTCTGTCAAAGGTGTGGGGGCCATCATGTTCCAAAGAGGGGCTAGAGTCAACCACCTCCATCCATGTGCCATTTCTCATACTTACTTACCCCCGCTAAACAAAACTAGTCCATCGGGGATCGCAAGCTACTGGCTGTTAAGCTGGTGCTCAAACAGAGGCGGAATTGTTTGGAGGGGGCCAAGCACCCTGTCATCGTGTATAGAATAGAATAGAATAGAATAGAATAGAATAGAATAGAATAGAATAGCCTTTATTTGTCACATATACATTACAGCACAGTGACATTTTTTGTTCTTCGCATATCCCAGCTTGCTCGGAAACTGGGGTCAGAGCGCAGGGTCAGCCATGATACGGCGCCCCTGGAGCACAGAGGGTTAAGGGCCTTGCTCAAGGGCCAATGAGTGGCAGCTTGGCGATACCGGTGCTTGAACCCCTGATCTTCTAATCAGTAATCCAGCGCCTTAACCACTGGAGCTACCACCCTGTGGATGGACCACAGCAACCTGGAGTATGTACGAGCGGCCACACATCTCAATTCCCGGCAGGCCAGATGGGGGATTTTATTTGGAAATTTCTGTTTTACCGCTCGGGTTCTAAAAACTGCAAACCAGATGCTTTGTCCCGGCTGGGTTCCCCTGATGTGTAGAAATGGGAATCCCCAAGCAACATTCTTTCCCCATCCGTTACCATTTTTTACATCCAGGCAGTCCACCCTGACGTCAGCCCAGAGGGTCGACTCTATGACCAGCTCCGCGTCCAGGTCCTCCAATGGTGTCACTGCTCTCTGCTTACTCCTTACACCTTTTCCCTCCTGCAGCAACATTTTTGGTCATGTTTGGCAGTTTGTTGCCACCTGTCCCACTGTTCCCCAGCACAGGAACCCTAGAGTCTCCCCAGTGGGTCTTCTTCATCCCCTTCTGGTTCCCTGTTGACCATGGTCCCACATAGCCCTGGATTTTGTTACAGGACTACCCCCCCAGCCTGCTATACCACCATCCTTTCTGTAATAGACTGGTTTTCCAAGATAGCCCACTTCATACCTCTTCCAAAACTTCTGTTGGAACGTCCAACTCCTGCCACAGCATGACTTTTGGCTCCATGGCCTCCCCAGTAATATCGTGTTGAATAGAGGTCCTTAATTCACCACTAACTTTTGGAAAGAATTCTGTTGCCTTCTGGGCATCTCCAGTTTTCACCCAAAGACCAATGGGTAAACTGAAAGGCTATCTGGGAACAGCCTTTCAAATCCTCTGCTCTGATGACAATGCCTCTTGGTCCTCACAACTGACATAAGCAGAATATGTACATAACACTCTCCCATTTGCTGCCACTGATCTCTGGTCCAAGCTGCCTGCGATCATCACCCACACATGGTCTCCACTCATTACCCTCCAGAGAGCAAAAGAAGGGAGGAGGGGCAAGAGGGAGAAAGAGAAACCTGGTATATTTGGCCTTGCTAAACATAGGTCCTAGGTCATGATAAACTTGGGGAATGGAGCCAAGATCCAGGGACTGGCAGACCAGTCCGGGGTGGGGTGGGGGGGGTGGGGGGGGTTTGCGGGAATTGTGTTTCTGCAGCCAGGGAAAACCTAGCATGTTTGGGGTATGACCAAAAAGGATAGCCACTCCAGGTCTTGATCCAGAAATTTGGAGTCAGCTCCTGAGTCCACCAAAGCCGCAAGTTGGTGCTTTTGCCCCCCGGAGAAGATGCAGATGTCTAGGAGTGGTTGGAGAGGAAAGGAAGAATTTGGCTTGGTGTGGGCCTCCCCATCAACGATGAGCTGAGCCTTTTACACAGGCCCCTAATACGACACAATGCCTTTTCTTTTGGGGATATGTCAGACAATCTCCATTGGATGGGGCTTAGAAAAATGTTATGGAGTGGTGGTACCTCAGAGGGGTGTTCAATGGTGGTGTGGCGGCAGCAAGATAACAGGGTAAAAACATAAGCCACCTTGGACACTTTGGTGGGAAAGGAAGAGGGTTGAAGATCAGGCTGCATTGTGTAAGGAAGAAGCGGCAGTGCCCTGGTTCCACAGAAAACTGCACCGGCAGCATTAGATGAGGTTCACAGGGACTGACCATGACTGGAGTCAGGGCAGTTTCAGCCACAGTCGGCAGCAGAGGTCAAATGACAGGCGTGGCCACAGCAGTGGCCTGATCTGCTAGCTGCAGGAGGTCTTGAATTGTGGGACCACTCTTCCACAGCTGCTGGTCGTAGGCAAAGCAGATCTGCTTCAGAGAGTCCACACTCCCTTAGTTTCTGTGTGTCTGTGGGATCCATAACTGGACAGATTGTTCTGTCAGGGGTGGTGACTGGAAGGACCCAAATGCAGGACGCAGGCAGATGTTAGCTTTAACAGTCTTTAATAAGAGCAAGAGCAGAGCAAAAGCTCCCCACTATTCAAAACATATGAAAACCTCCAAAATGGGAGCAAAGAGTCCGAGCACAAAATAAACTCAAACCTGGAGACCAGGAGTAGCAGATATAGAGCATTGTCTGATAAACATTACGAAAGTCTGAGAGCCAGCAAAAAACTAAGCAAAACAAAGCTGCAGTCAGAGTCTGGGAAAAGCAAGAGTTCGAAAATAAGAGATCCAAAAACTAAAGTAAAGTATTCCTGGGGGAAAAAGGGCTGAAAGGTCTCAAATAAACACAGAGCTAAAGAGTCAATCTGGGGAGGGATAGGAGCTGAAGTTTATTTATATTCGGGAAGGATGGTCGCTTTAACTAGAATGTCCAGACAGTAAGGCAATGCAATTGTCCAACCTAGAGGTAACAAAAGTATGAACTGGTTGTATAGCACCATGCAATCACAATAGTTCTTAGCAATTTTACTGATATTAAAAAAAGTTATCCAAGTAATATTATCTATTCTACATGAGCTTCATAGGAAAGACAGGAGACAACAATTAGACCAAGGGCTTTAATTGGACTTGAAACTGAAAAACCAAACTGAGATACTATGTAATCAAAAAGCTTTCTTCTAGCAGCATGTGAAAAAAAAACAACCCAGTGATTCAGATTTTCAGTATATGGCACATTTAATATACTTAAGAATGCAACTGTGGACAAATGAATTAATTAATGATCCCTGGACATACTGTATGTGGTAATAATAAGTGTATTAGAAAACAGATTGTTTTAAATAAAATGTAAAAATTTCCTGATGTAGAAAGAGAAAATTAGCATTTAAAAAAAAAAAGAACTTCATTACAATAGGGCCAAAGAAAAATAAAGGCTATATAAAAAAAGAAATTCAAAGATACCAATAAACTGTAAAATTTACAGAGGCACTGATTCATTGTACATTGCAGAGCCAATGGCACAAAAAAAAAAAAAAACAGCATTAAAGTTTAGAGCATAAGGTAAATCATAAAAATGCAGAAGTAGATGATATCCAAAATAAACAGAAAATCTTATCCTTTAATTGTGTTGGGGTACTGGTCCTGGCCTTCTGAGGCACTGAAGCAAATAAATCTAAACTAGAAACTAAAGAGGAATTTATCTAATGGAAACTTTTAGCTTTTTTTTTTTTTATATGCTTATACAACATTAAGGGAACTAATTAACAACCCTTTATAATATTAACAGTGACCATACCCTGTGGTCCAAGTTTTAAAATTTGATTAAACTCATGTAATTAAACTTCATGTGGAGACTAATTTTACACTAATTCAAATCTCTTTACAAAAGCATTATTACCAAAATTAAATATTTGTTTGCAGCCTTGTCAGAAGGAATAAAAAAAAAAAAAATGCATAGTGCCTTGGTAACCTACCATTGCCTACCAAGACAATAGAAGGCTTTCATGTGGGGATCCAGACAGATTAGGGTACTGTCACAGGCCGGGGTGGCCTTCCCTCCCCTTCACAACGTACCACCTCGAGGAGTTACCCAGAGACACCAACAGACCAGACAAGGTAATTAACATCAAAAACTTGTATTTTATTTAGTTAAAATAAGTCCAATCTCAAACTAAAATCCACCGACTGATCCTCCTCTCTCTTCTACCGGGTTGCGTGGGAAGTTCGCACAACGATCCCTCTTCGGACGGACAGAAGCAAACGATAGAGCAGACACTGGTAAGGGTTCAGACAACAGTTCCTCTTCAGCCGGAAGTAAGTAATGGAACAAGCACCGATAAGGATTCGCACAGCAACTCCCTTTTGGCCAAAGATGAGTAATGGAGCAGACACAGGTAAGGATCCGCACAGCGGCTCCTCTTCAACCGGAGATAGGGGTTGCGGCAGGCACTGGTAGGAAATTGACAACAAGGGAAAAGGGTTGCTCTTCTCACAGGACAGCATCAATCATTTGAGTGTCACCTCTTTTTGGGATAGGGGGAAGGATCGGGCAGGGGGTCATCTGACGCAATACAATAGTCCGCCGTAGATGGCAACCGGGGAGCTCTCTCGTTCCCTCCACGGGACGCACCCGCTAGCTGGGGACCACTCCCCTTCCACAAGCCGATGGCCGTTGAAATACAGCGACAGACAGTAACTTCCTCACAGAACAGTGATGGCCGTCTCCACTGGCAGAGGACAATTTCTCTACATGCACAGGACAACTGTGGTGAGTACAGGATTTGACAATCAACAACTAGATCTTCTTACCACAGAGCAGTGATGGCAGCATGCAATAGCAGAGGGCAATTTCTCTATGTTCACCGAACCACAGTGGTGAGTACAGGTTTCAACAGTCAACAGCTGGGTCTTCTTTCCACAGGACAGTAGCGACAGCATTCAATGGCAGAGGGCAGTTTCTCTATGTTCACAGAACAACCGTGGTAAATACAGGATTTAACAATCAACAACTAGATCTTACCACAGAGCAGTGATGGCAGCATTCAATGGCGAAGGACAGTTTCTCTAGGTTCACAGAAAAACAGAGGTGAGTACAGGATTCGACAGTCAACAACTGGGTCTTCTTACCACAGAACAGCGATGCATAGATCTCTCATAAATCCTCTTCGACTCAGACAGAATAGAGCTGCATTCCTGTACAGCATATGCTCAGCACACAGCAGTTAATTAATTTCAGTTTGACCTTCAGAGCCCACAAGTAGCCAACTGGGGAACGGGCAGACACAAAATTACAGTTTCCACACCAGTGCACAATTCAGTCACTTCAAATGATCACACGTGTTCACTTCACATTAGGCACTGCAACTCACATCAACTCACAGTGAATAGGGTCTCTTCTCGTGGTCCCGGCCGACTCTCTCCGCTCAACTGACAAACTGTACATCCAAGCTGTGTAGGTGGTCGACTATGGGAACACAACTGACATTGAAAGACTTCAAAACAAAACTCACCGAACGCCGGGGTGGCTTCACCACATCATAGCGGGTAGCGGGCACTACAGGTATTAACTTCTTAATAGGACTGGCAGATAACACTTATCTGTTCGATGAGATAACGCAGTTCAATCATACCACTGCTCTCCAGCTCTTCCTTCTCTGCATACAGTCTTTCCCGTCCTTTAACGATCTGCCCTCTCGTGTACTGCTCGACGGGATCAACAGATCAACAACCAAAGATTTCCTCCAGTCTGCATCAACCCCAAAGATTTCCTCCAGTCTGCATCAACCCCAAAGATTTCGCTCCAAAGTTTTCTGCGGCTGCTGCACATCAACCGGATCCTTTTATAATCCCCCTCACAAATCCATATCCCTCGTGGCCCAATCTCTGCTCATTGCCCAGCTGCCACTCATTCCCTCATTAGCAAGCTCCGTCAGCCTGTTTACACGGAAAAACCCGGAACCGTTCTGGTGTTACATTAAACTCGCTCCCACCGGAAACAAGAATGGGGAGGGACAGTTCCGCTTATTCGTCACCCCGTGACAGTACCATGTTTGTCACATACCTAATATAAACTATACCGACTCAATGATTAAATTGATTTGTAGAAGCATTTATCATTTTCAGAAAGGTGGCTCAAAAACTTCTACAAACCCTTAAAATGATGACTCTGAAGTTCATGCATGAGGACACTCAGAATTGGGATGTCTCACCGTGTGGAGACTATGACATCATCAGAAATAAATCAAAGTTTGAAAAAACATTCAACAAACAATATTCCCAAATGTTTCCCCAAAAATAAAAAGCCATGATGTTCAGAATATATCAATACCATATAGCCTACAAACCAGGAAATGGCAGATTTTTAATCAACTTTATTATACTTTGTTCGTCTATTTTCCATGGGGGTACATTGTGGTGTAAGACTTGAAGACACCTGTCACTGTTCACAACTCTGCTAAGAGAGCATTCTTAAAAATTTTACCCATCAATTTGGCAAATTGTTTTTCTGAATTATTTGCACAAAGAAATGCATGAAATCATGACCCAATAAAGCAATTACTATGAAAGTATTTTATACTTTATTTATATGAGTCTCTTAAGATTGTCCTTTGGTGTGCCTAGAACCAGGGCAGTGCTGTGAGATGGCTCTAGGGGTGGCGAGATCTCCTGGACCACAACAATGCCGGGTGGAGACCAAGGAGAGAGCTTGTTGGAGCTGGCTGTGCCCTGAAGCACCGAGTGTGGCAGGGTTAACGTACCAGGTCCCTGAGGGTGCAGGGCAGGCACCAGATAGAGCTGTGCGGCGCGCCCCTTCACAGCCAGATCCCCAGTAAGTCCCGTGTCAGGACTTTTTCGTCAAAGCCTTCCTGTTGAAGATGACAGTCCTCAGATCTGTCACCTCACGAGGCTTCGACGCCGAACTCCACGCTGAATCCCCACAGGGGGAAAATGAGTCGTGACATTGCGTTTCTGCACCTCCCGGTGGGAGGTGGAGGGTTTTGTTTGTGGCAGTGCCGGCCGAGCAGCCCCATGTAAGCGGTGTGGTAGGTATCAATGAAACGCTGCCACCTGTTTCCTATTCTCCTGAAACCTTTCAACCACCGCTATTAGTTCAGGGAGTCACCGAAGAGGCCAAAAGTGGTTAGCTGAACATCCAGCAGTATGGCCCTGTCTCTATCAGACATCTCTGACAGAGTGAGCCACAGGTGCCTTTCTGTAGACTCCAGGGCAGCCATAGACCAGCTAATGGCCCTAGCAATATCTTTAGTGGCTCTGAGAGCTAGATCAAAGTGGCTGCCTGGGGCACCTCCCACTCTTATTCTCCCGTCTCTTCAACCTGCAGCATACCCGTGTATATTTTCCACCCCATGACGTGTTAATACAACGTTAAAAGGGGCTGAAGGGGCTTCGCTTATGAGCATGACTCCTCAGTGTACAGGTCTGGAAAGAACGGGAGATCTCGACATGGAGGTTGCGACTTGGCGTCAGAAAGCACTCGTCCAGCTTACTGGATGACTGATATTCTGCTCATGATCCGCCCAAGTTATGAAGCTTGGCTACGGCTCAGGTCACAACCCCAAAAATGCTTCCTGCTTATTTTATTTATTATTAATATAATTAATTATAATTATTATATTACTGTTAGATTTTAATCATGCCCAAACAAAACGTAATTCTTAAAGAGGTTTTATGTCTTTCTTTGGTTTATTGCAGGCAGCAGACACGTGTGTATATATATATATATATATATATATATATATATATATATATATATATATATATATATATATATATATATATACACACATTGGAAAGTAAGCTGACACAAAGTTGTTTCCTGTTAAGACAAGAGGATATACTAGCAGGAGATGTGTGAGCCAGGATAAAGACTTCCTGTATACCTTACATACTAACATCGTACTCCCGACCTTACATACTAACATCATAACTATTCTATAGACACTGAACAGACAAAGGAATGTGTGTGAACCAGTGTGCTTAACAGTGTGCATCGTAACTCCCGACCTTACATACTAACATCGTAACTATTCTATAGACACTGAACAGACAAAGGAATGTGTGTGAACCAGTGTGCTTAACACTAACAATGGCCACTTTAAATCATTTATGATATAACATCACACACCAAAACATAGGATGTTCTCCCTGGGAACAGAATCTGTGACATAAACTGCAAATAAAAAAATATAAAGACAAACAAAAACATACATATTCCATTCCATTCTGTCCCTACATGCATATAATCCTTCATCATGTCAGGGAGCGCCCTGCACTCTCAACCGCACATGCCCCGCCAGCACGGAGCTGCTCCCCTGATCACTGACTCGGCGCACCTGACTTCTATCAGCTTCCCTCCTTTATAAGCAGCTCCGCTTCCCCGTAACGCCGTCTGTTACTGTTCGCATGGACTCAAGCTGTCAGCTCCACGCTTCCCGTTCTGTTGCCAGCTCGGCTCGCTATATATGCTACAAGGACTTTCTATACAGACTATCTGCTTTCGCCGTATTTCCTCTGATCCCGTTCTGGTGTGTGTGTTCTTTGGATTACTCTGCGTCATTCATTAAAACCTCTGTTTGCTCACACTTTTGCTTCCGCCTCGTCCGCGCATAACACATCATCACCACTCCAATCAAACCCTTAATAGCCTGTCTTACCATCGTCATCAAACATGGCAACATACAAAGTACAATTTCAACAATCAATACGAGAATCAATCCTAAAACATAATAGTGTTCAACACTCGTAAACAAATTCTTAATCTTCTCAAAAAAAGAAAACTGCATGATTTTTATCATGCCCAAATGAAACTTAATTCTTGAAGAGGTTTTCCATATGACCTGCGATGCCCGTGGTGCCTTTTCTGATCATAAAAAGAATCACACAGCACAGAGAATGGAGCAAAAATCAGCAGTTGTTTCACGGTCTCCAAGACATCATGAGACAATTGTTTCTCTGTGCTTGATCAATATGTCTATAAGCAGTATTACCAGTTATACATAACAGTTTCCTCTCTCTGACTGATTTCTTCAAAGAGAAGAGTCTAATTACAACTATGCACATATAGTTATAGAATTTAGACCTAGAGCGGGTATCAGGGTAAGCTAAACTAAACAGTCAAGTGAGTTTGATCTTCACCCCGGAGGTGGCCCCCTTTCTACTAAAAAGAAAAGATCTTTCCGTGGGCTCTCAACTGTTTCAGCCCTGAACACTCACTTAGGTAGGCTTCTTAGGCCAACAGACCAATTAATGCATAGATTAAGTGGGTGCTGTTTTGATCCTGCTTGCGTGTATCCACTGTGGCTGATAATCAGTCAGAACTCCAGTTCTGGTTACAGCTAGAACAGTCGCTGGACCCAGATACTTCGGTTCACCGACCTTGATGGGCTTCAGACTTCTTATCAGGACCTGCTGATTAGGCACAAAAGGGTGTGTGGGCTTATCTGTGGGCAGAGGAAGAGTTAGTGAAACATCAACACTGATAGAATTCAATTTCTCAACCAGGGCAGAAACGTAGTCGTCCACCATCACTTCCAGGTTACCTAAGAAAGAAATGCCAGTGCGTCTCCTGACCCATGGTGTCATGAAAGGTTAGAACATAAAACTTTCAAAGGATTAGTTTTGTTAGAGATAGGGTTAGTTTTGTTAAAGATAGGGTTAGTTTTCATTTCTGTGAGTACTGCCGGGAGAACAACAGTCCAATTTCGGCCTGTTTCAATGCAGGCTTTAGTAACACGCTCCTTAATGGTTCTGTTTGTTCTCTCTACCACTCCAGCTGACTGTGGGTGATAGGGAATATTAAAATAACAATCAATTGCTAAACTTTTAGCCAAAAGTTGTCTTACCTTCGAAGCAAAAGGTGTGCCGTTATCAATTTTAATCACACTAGGAATACCAAACCTAGAGATGATCTCTTTTGTTAATATTTTGATAACCGTTTTAACATTCTCTGTCGCACATGCAAATGCTTCTGGCCACTTACTGAATCTGTCAACTATAACCAACAGGTATCTCAAATTTCCTACAGGTGGCATATGTGTAAAATCTATGGCCACTTTGGCAGGGAGTTGAACAGCTTTTAATAAGTCGCCTATGAGATTAAAATGTGCTATGGGCTTTCCATCAGCTGTTTTAAAGTCTCTTTGCTTCCATGTTTCAGCAAAATCATGCACAACACCATAAGCATACTTAGAATCAGTGTATAAAGTCACTACTTTACCTTCAGACAAGTGACATGATCTTGTAAGTGCGACCAACTCTGCAGCTGTGTGCAGATGTGTATGGTAATGATTTAGCTTCAACTATTACATCAGGTAATCTTACAACCGCATATCCACATAAATACACACTAGAAGGTTCTGAACATGAACATCTACATATAAGCAATCCCCCTCTTCCAGGGCCGTATCTAAAAGATCGGGCCCACAAGAGGTCTCACGTTCAATTTGTCTAAGGCAATCATGTGCATCATCAAAACCACCATAAGTCAATATCGTCTAGCAGATCACGCAAAGCTACTACAGCTGAATGCGGCTGAGAAGAAGGCTTAATAGTTACGATTTCCGTTACCAAGAGTGTAGTTTCATAACCAGATCTACTTTGTGCTGTCATATATTGTTTGTTGAGGTTGTATAAATTAGCTGTTACCTGATTCGAGGTGTACAGTATCGAAGGATGTGACAGTACCGTTTTCTCAGCATTCCGGACCATCAGAGCCGCATGCAAGCACGCACTGCATGCAAGCACGAAGGCAACCCTTGTGCTATGTTGTCTAAAGATTTGGAAAGATACGCAACAGGGTGATATCCGTCACCGTGTTCCTGGGCTAGGATCCCTGCAGCTGTACCACCACGTTCGTGCACATAGAGGTGTTAAAGCTGTTCCCGGTCCTGCGATATCATATGTTGGCCTTCTGAGATCACATGGCACAGATATGAGACCTTTCTCTTCACCCACTGTATTTTCTGGTGTGAAGCTTTAAATCCAGCCTGAGCCAGGACATTGCAGACGAACACTGACGCTTTGTGGCAGTCCTGCTCAGTCAGTCCTGTGACAAGGATGTCATCTACGTATTGAAGGATACAGGTTGTTTCTGGCAGGTGGATATCAGCCAGAGTTCTGTGCACTACAGCGGAGAATATGGCTGGTAAGTCAACAAAGCCCTGAGGAAGACGGGTCTAGGTGAATTGACATCCCCTATAGGTAAATGCGAAAAGCGGCTGCGTCTCTGAGGCCAAAGGTACACTGAAAAAAGCAGAACAAAGATCAATCACAGTAAAATATCTGTGAGTCGCTGCTATAGAGTTAACAATGGTAGGTACATTGGGCACCAAAGGAGCTAACAGAATAACTATTTTATTATTCTCACATAAATCTTGTGTTAGCCTCCAGCATTTTTTATCTGCCTTCAAGACGGGATTAATCGGTGTGTTATAAGGTGAATGTGTCTCAATCAAAACAACTTGTGACAATAAATTGTCAATAACTGGAGCAATGCCAACATTCTTCTCTTTCGACAATGGATATTGTTTAACAAAAACTGGATGGTGTGTTTTCATGGGTGCATGATACGGTTTTACCTGAATTAAACCTGCCTCGTCTTTGTGAGAGGCCAATAATTTAGGGTTAACTTCACCTAAATTTGGTTAATCAGGCAGGACCTCTGTACTACCCTGGAAGAAATCTTCCGGATGTGACTGTGGCTCAGTTGAGAGCATGAGGACAGAAGGAAAAGACAGTAAAACATTGGTTTAAAAAAAAACAGAATTTCCATTCCCATTTTATCATATCTCTTTCTAAAAGTTTTAAAGGCGAGTTTGGAATTATTGTAAAGCTATGATAAAAATTTGTACCAGTCGGTGTCTCAACAGGCAAAAGGTGAGTCAAAGGACATGAAATTGTAAATCTATCTATTCCCTAATAGATGAACTCCTCTTTTTCCTAGGAACTCCTCCTTGAGTTTTGTGCTGAGGCTGGAATGCACCACTTCCTGTTGCAGTGAAGAGCATAATGGGTTAACAAAAACTGGAGCATAGCAGAAACCTCTAGAAGCATCTAAATCTCTAGGAAAAAGTATTTAGATGTGACACAATTTCATTCCATAATGCCAAATGATCTAAATAAGGATTAGTCCAGTAACCGGTACAATTTCTATACATCCAATCTTTGGGATTTTCTTCCGGCAATGGGTGAGAAATGTCATGACCCATCTTCTTAACACAGAACAAAGAACAGACACACAACACTTAACACTCAGACAATAAACTACTAGGCACCAGGGGGATCGCAGTCTTCAAACAAAAAAGTAATCCAATCTCTCCAATTGGATCACAAATTTTGTAAGTTAGGAGAAAAAAATAGACTATAAAGCCAAAACAATATTGAAGTCTTTTCAAAATGTCACTTTAGTGTCAAAGTTGTTTCCTGTTTAGACAAGAGGATATACTAGCAGGAGATGTGTGAGCCAGGATAAAGACTTCCTGTATACCTTACATACTAACATCATAAATATTCTATAGACACTGAACAGACAAAGGAATGTGTGTGAACCAGTGTGCTTAACACTAACAATTACAAATAAAATAAAGTAATTGTTAGTGTTAAGCACACTGGTTCACACACATTTCTTTTGTGGAGTGCTCTTCGGGAGTGAAGCGATCGCATAGAAAATGCGCGGAGAATGTGTGCATATTTGCGGCACAATATTTGCAGATCATCCCTCAGGAACTGACCTAGCTCTGCCCCCAACTCCATAGCTCCTCTAGCCTAGCTTGCAAAGTGTGCCCCCCCTCCTCTTTAGAGGAAGAGAGGCGGAGCTAAAGCTCTCCTAGCTGGGGAAAGAGACCGCCAAAAGGTGTGCTTCCAAGCCTGTGAGCGAGTGCTGGACCAAGCAGGTGAGGTTGGAGAAAGGGACAAGCACGTTTCAAAACCCTTTTATACTCCTGGTTGTGACCTCACCACTCACGGCCAGCATCTAATTTTTGACTGATTACGCAGCTTAAGTTCCTGAAAGGGAATTTCTATTCTTGTTGTGAAATGTTAGCAAGGTGATTGGTTCCTGCCTGATACTGATAACCTGCAAGATTTTGTATATTGTCTGACTATAAATATACGTGAAACAGACACACCTATAGATTATACTTTTGTCTGAAGAGATGTCCTGACTCTCCTGCAGTGTTACAGTCAAGTAACCTGAGACATCCCCTATCAAAAGCTACATTTCATTAACTCTATGCGAATGAGAATACCAACATGGCCATATTTGAAGTGTCTGGACCCCTCAAGGCTGTGTAGTATGTGCACACAAACATTAAAGAGGTCTCAGATAAGGACTTTTGAGCCCAGAGTAGCATGCCTATCCAAACTATAGAGCCTAAGATCTTATGCAGGGAGTACAAGCCTGCCACATGTGGGATGCAGTCCCAGTGGTTGAATGGGCTTTAACTCCACTTGACATTGTTTGCCTAGAGGCACACTCCCCAGTTGCTGCCCCCGTAGCATATTAAAAGGTGCTCTGACTTATGTCACTGGCTAGTGCCATGGACTTAAATCTGAAAAACACATACTAGACACAGACAAAGTCTAGCTCAACCTTTAATTAAATATTTCCCTACAAACTGACCTCCTTATGAAATTTGTGGACCTTTAAAAATTAGATGCCGACCCCACAAACAGCCCAAACCATCTAGAGACGTACCAGTGCCAATTGGATCGCACTTCATGTGGATTTTTGACATTGGACCTCCTTGAGTGTTTAAAGGCCATGGCATGGAGAAACTGGTGTTGGATCTGTGATGATCGCAAATGTTGTGCTATTTTATGAGTTGCTCAGTAGCTCCTAATTTTATAACCACAATGACTTAAAGACTGTAGAAAGATCATTGCTCATAATCATACACTCCAGTGCTCATGTTATTTCTCTTTTCAGTGTTCTGTATTGTTTAGAGACTATAATTACAGTCTTGATGTCACCCAAATGGGGATGGTTCCCCTTTTGAGTCTGGTTCCTCTCAAGGTTTCTTCCTCATAACATCTAGGGGTTTTTTTCCTTGCCACAGTGATAAATGCACACACAGACAGAACACAGGTAGTGAGAGTAGGCCAGTTTACCTTCAACTCCATCGCACTGAGTGTAGGAGCCTCTTAAGGCTGTGTCCTAAACCCCCTGCTCTACTCTCTCTACACTCATGACTGCTTGTCAGTCTGAGCTCAGGCCACATGTCCGAGCAGACATATCAGTTAAGTGGCTCAATACTCAAATCAGTTTTATTTATTCACAAATCATTTACCAATAATTTTAAAACTAAATATTTTATTTGTTATTTTTTCCTAGTTTTACCAAACCAGGGCTTTAGTTATAAAACACCAGCGTTTTAAACCAAATCTTTTTTTTTTTTTTTCATTGCTTTTGTTTTTTACTTAGTTTTTCTTAAACTCTTTTCAAGCTATATTTTTTATGTCATAATCCTCCTTTGTTTTAAATTTTCTGTCTTACTCTCATCCTGCCTGCATCTTAAGCTCATACTCTCATAGAAACATCTTTCTGTGTGTTTTGGGCATTGGATTTCTTATACAATTTCTTACAACTATTCTCCTACATTCTTTATTATCTGGTGATGTGCCTCTCACCCTATTACTCTTCTGAATTTTTTATATGATTTTTTTTTTATCACAATAAAAAATTATCACAATAACCACTTTCATCCCCAGTTTAAGCCTTCCCTTGTCAGTGTTCAGCCAAACACGGCAGCGAGTCACCACAAATTTATATATACTCTACTTAAACTGATTTCGAGCTACTGATCAAATCTTTTTTTCCCACGCTCCCACTCTCATGACTATCACCCAACTTCTCCTATGGTAACTGGAGATGATCCTGGTCCATCCTATTCCTCAAGACCTTTTCCTTATTTTCTACAACTGCTGGTTTTTCTAATCCCTAACCTAAACCATCAGCCACATCTGCTAACTGGCCTTTATAACAAGTATTACATTTACATGAATTGGTTTTATATAATGTTTGCTAGCTGTGTGTATATATATATATATATATATATATATATATATATATATATATATATATATATATATATATATATATATAGTGAGGAAAATAAGTATTTTAACACCCAGCTATTTTGCAAGTTCTCCCACTTAGAAATCATGGAGGGGTCTGAAATTGTCATCGTAGGTGCATGTCCACTGTGGGAGACATAATCTAAAAAAAATAATCCAGAAATCACAATGTATGATTTTTTAACTATTTATTTGTATGATACAGCTGCAAATAAGTATTTGAACACCTGAGAAAGTCAATGTTAATATTTGGTACAGTAGCCTTTGTTTGCAATTACAGAGGTCAAACGTTTCCTGTAGTTTTTCACCAGGTTTGCACACACTGCAGGAGGGATTTTGGCCCACTCTTCCACACAGATCTTCTCTAGATCAGTCAGGTTTCTGGCCTGTCGCTGAGAAACACAGAGTTTGAGCTCCCTCCAAAGATTCTCTATTGGGTTTAGGTCTGGAGACTGGCTAGGCCACGCCAGAACCTTGATATGCTTCTTACAGAGCCACTCCGTGGTTATCTTGGCTGTGTGCTTCGGTTTATTGTCATGTTGGAAGACCCAGCCTCGACCCATCTTCAATGCTCTAACTGAGGGAAGGAGGTTGTTCCCCAAAATCCTGCAATACATGGCCCGGTCATCCTCTCCTTAATACAGTGCAGCCGCCCTGTCCCATGTGCAGAAAAAAAAAAACAAAGCATGATGCTACCACCTCCATGCTTCACAGTAGGGATGGTGTTCTTGGGATGGTACTCATCATTCTTCTTCCTCCAAACACGTTTAGTGGAATTATGACCCAAAAGTTCTATTTTGGTCTCATCTGACCACATGACTTTCTCCCATGACTCTTCTAGATCATCCAAATGGTCATTGGCAAATTTAAGACGTGCCTGGACATGTGCTGGTTTAAGCAGGGGAACCTTCCGTGCCATGCATGATTTCAAACCAAGACGTCTTAGTGTATTACCAACAGTAACCTTGGAAACGGTGGTCCCAGCTCTTTTCAGTTCATTGACCAGCTCCTCCCGTGTAGTTCTGGGCTGATTTCTCACCTTCCTTAGGATCATTGAGACCCCACGAGGTGAGATCTTGCATGGAGCCCCAGTCCGAGGGAGATTGACAGTCATGTTTAGCTTCTTCCATTTTCTAATGATTGCTCCAACAGTGGACCTTTTTTTTTTACCAAGCTGCCAGTAGCTCTTTCCAGCCTTGTGGAGGTGTACAATTTTGTCTCTAGTGTCTTTGGACAGCTCTTTGGTCTTGGCCATGTTAGTAGTTGGATTCTTACTGATTGTATGGGGTGGACAGGTGTCTTTATGCAGCTAACGACCTCAAACAGGTGCATCTAATCTAGGATAATAAATGTAGTGGAGGTGGACATTTTAAAGGCAGACTAACAGGTCTTTGAGGGTCAGAATTCTAGCTGATAGACAGGTGTTCAAATACTTATTTGCAGCTGTATCAAACAAATAAATAGTAAAGATAGTATAGTAGATTTCTGCATTTTTTTTTTTAGATTGTCTCTCACAGTGGACATGCACCTACGATGACAATTTCAGACCCCTCCATGATTTCTAAGTGGGAGAACTTGAAAAATAGCAGGGTGTTCAAATACTTATTTTCCCCACTGTATATATATATATATATATATATATATATATATATATATATATATATATATATATATATATATATATATACATGCTAAACTTTTCTCTAATGCATGTTTATTGATTTTGTGAACTCTCTTTATAGAGTTCACAAATAGTATTATGCTTCAGAGTTATCTATATTATATATATATTACTAGATCCTACTACCGAGAGCTGAAGCTGACCTAAGCTACATTACATGGGTAAACTTTATGCACCCTATTATGCAAGATGAATCAAGACATCATGCCGTCTCTCTGTTTTCTCAGCATAACCAAGGTGTTTAACCACAAAGGCAGCATATGTGTATCAATATCTTTGTCTGAAATTTACTTCTAATATGTTCCATACATGACTTCTGACTTAATTTTTCACAGTGCATGATGCACCTGCACATGCATATTCTTTGGCTGATTTTTTGCACACTGTGCACAATGCACATGCACTCACTAATTAACCGACCTTAATATTACTATTAAACCGACTTTTCTACTATTATTGCTGTTATTATTATTTTATTTTATATATTATTATATTATAAACTAAAATAGCTACATTTCTCAACATGTCCTTTCACAGCTCTACTTCCATTGTCAAATTTGCTGATGGCACAATGGATCTAGGCCTCATCTTTAATAACTACCTAATGATCAAATATCATCATGGTGTCAGGATAACTGTCTCCCCCTTATTGTCTAAACAATTACAACATTTGTATGTCGTACATGTACATGTTCCATGTCGTCCACATATGTATTTTGTGTGTGTGTGTGTGTGTGTGTGTGTGTGTGTGTACATATGCATGTTATGTATTGTGTGTGTATGTATGTATGTAGGTACTGTACCATATACAGTACTATTTAGAGGGAAAAGGAGAAGAAGCAAATTAGCAGTGTCTACAGCTACATACAAAGAAAGTAGAGGGAAAACAGAAAAAGCAAATTAGCAGTGTCTACAACCACATACAAAGAGAGTAGAGGGAAAAAGAAAAGAAGCAAATTAGCAGTGTCTACAGCCAGATACAAAAAGAGGTGGTGGAAAGATGTGACCAATGAGGATGTAGCACTCCAGCCAGCAGTCTTCAGACTCTTCCGAACACCAGGGCCACAGCTCATTGCTACATCATCCTACACTGTGCTGCAGTTATTCCATATGTTCTTTTCAACAACAGTGATACAGATGCTGTTGAAGAACACAAATTCATATGGAGCCAGGCAGTACAACGGCCAACAACCATAAAAGGACTTTACCATGAACTAGCTAAATTTATCTTGCTGCTGGTAATCTTAATTGGGCTTGTGAAGTTTTCTTCTCTGAAGGACTACTGAGGGAAATCTGACACCTTTTCCACCCAAATAATGTCAGCACAAAAGATTCTGTGCCATCTCTTCCACATTGCATCTTAGTGACCCTGAAGTGGATGAAGAAAACTGCAAGAGAAGAGGAAAACCTGCATACGACCGCCTCTGTAAGATCAAGCCCATGTATGAGCAGCTGAGAGATGCCTGCAAAAACAGTTTTTATCCCCACCAAAACATTGCCATCAACGAGAGGATGGTGGCAACAAAAGCTAAAATATATGGAAGACAAGGTGACAAATTGGGGATACAAGCTGTTTGTGCTGGTGGATTTATACTGTGCTTATACATGGGATTTCTTCGTCTACGAGGGCAAGAAAACAGATGCACAAGTACACAAGTGCACAAGATTTGTACACAAGTCCAGTACTGTTCAGAGATCTACTAAAAAAGAACATCTGGGCTTGTGGGATGGTCTGGGCGAACAGGGTTGGCTACTCTAGAAGCACAGTAAACAAACTTCCCAAAAAAGCTTCTTGAGGTACTCATCGCTGGCTGAGAGACTGAGACCTGCTGTTTGTTGAATGGAAGGACACAAGGGCGGTTCAGATGTGCTCTACCATACACAGAGGCACTGAAGGAAGCACAGTACACAGGAAGGTTAAAGACCACGGTGGTCAGTGGACAACCACCAATGTACCTGTTCCAGATTGTGTTGTGGATTACAACAGGTTAGTAGAAAGTATTCAGCAATGTTAATTTAGCTAGTTCATTTTTTGCATATCAACAATCTCATGTATAATTATGCTTTTCCATTTTAATATCCGATCACTTGTATTTCTTTTCAGGTCCATGGGTGGAGTGGACGTATTGTTTGCACTAATCGGCTATTACACAGTGTTACACAAGACAAGAAAGTGGTACCGAAGCTTTTTCTACCACTTTGTGGACATAGTGATCGTGAATGCCTACATCCTACACGGGAAATGGCTTTCTCAAAGAAGCAAAGCTAATGACCCAGAAGCAGTTCCGAGAGCAACTGATTGCGGAACTTGCTGTTTCATGTCCACAGAACTCCCCCCAACTCCTCTATCTTTTCCAGAGGACAGCCGGCACATTGCAGGGTACCCTGCTGCGGACAGCACCAAAGAAAGGCGCAAATGTAGACAATGTGGGCAACAAACCTCGGTACACTGCAACACTTGTTTGGTGCCACTGTGCTTCCAGCCAAAACGGGCTGTCTTGGAATTTTTTTCCAGGACTCTGATTTTCCATTGCATCTTAATTAAATTCGAAATACAAACTCCATAAACATGTAGCTTTCAAGATATTAGTTTTCTGGATTGCTACAGGACTGTTTTCAGGGGTTTGTATAGGAAATAAAACGCATTTAGTGTGGTGTACATTGGTGGTGTATAGTAAAGCCCATAGGGTCTTGTTTCAAGGGATACCTAAATTGTGTATGTAGCAGACTGTTTTTTTTTTTTTTTTTTATCACCATATTATCTGTGTAAAGCTGCTTTGAGAAAATGTTTATTGTTAAAAGTGCTATACAAATAAAAATGAATTGAATTGAATTGTTGTCAGGAACTGTTAACATATAAACTTAAGCAGGCCATTTTCACCTGTGAGCCCAAAAGCGTTAGGGCTAACAGGTAGAATGTCTTGGTGTGCCTCATAGTCTCCCAGACCTAACACCTTTTCCCTATTCCTGATGCCTTTGAGGTGGAGCCACAGATGTCTCTCCACGACAACCATAGCAGCCATAGTTGATGGCCTAATCGATTGCTTGGTTGCATTGAGAGACAGATACATGACCCGGCATAGCTTTGACAATGCCTCCTCTCTAATTTCCCTGCCTGTGCTCAGGTCTTTCAGCATGTTACATGTCTGTGCTGTTTTCTTTTTCTATTTTTCCCCACCCCTTGTGTTTGTTCTGTCATATTGGTGGCGTCATTTGTTAATTATAAGTGGAGGCCTGGCAAAAGGGGACAAATAAGGAGCAATAACCTCACAGGAGGAGATTTAAAAGCAGCCTAGTGTAGTCAGTTGGTTCGTTGCTGTTCGTTTGTTAGGTTAGCTTTCAAAATACAGCCTAAAGTAGTGATTTTTTTCCTATGTTAATTCTTTTGGCACTGTCAATGTTTTCTTGCCTGTGTGAGTCTAGTTTTTTGTCACCCTTGAACGGTGTGTGTTTTGCCAATTTTGTTTATTAACCACCTTTAAACTCGACCTTTAACAGCAATAACCACTGTAACCACCTGTCCTACTATTTTTTGATCCAATCAACCTGCAAGACTAAATTGTTATTGTTCCTACATGCCCCTAGGTCTAGCCTAGGTGGGAACATAACATAATTTCTCTAGGTTTCATATGTAACGAGACTCTGCATTGCAATGCTTTGTCCATGCTCTGAAATAATGTGTTCAATCAGTCAAAATTGGAGGCAAGCTGTCACTCGCGGGGTGATGTCATGACCAGGAAGTATAAAACGCACATGGAGTGAGGCAGTGTGGCATAGAGATGCATTGTCTCCTTCCGTTAGGGAAATAGGGTTACATATGTAACCAAGATGATGTTTCCTTTCAGAAACTCGAGCTGTGTCGCAATGCTTTGGAAACGAGAGTCCAATTCCACCACACTGACAAGTCCCTGACAAGTGTGAGAGAGCACAGCTAGGCTAAAGGACAGAGGTGCCAGGAGTGGTACAGAGGTTGATGTTATAAAACCTAACAAAGGTCAAAAGTTCTTGTAGAGACACTCCAGAGGACCAGACCTTAGAGGCTGCCACACTCCAATAACTCCCCGCCCCGAATGGAGCGGGGAGACCAGAGGAATCGCAGGAACGAATAGCGTCGATAATCCATCTGCTAAGGGTCTGCGTATGAGCTAGGAGACCTCTCTTAGGAGGGCCGTAGAAGATGAAAAATTGTTCTGACTTCCTCCAGGGACTTGTCCTGTGGACATTTAATTCAATTTATCTTTATCTGTATACCGCTTTTAACAATTATCATTGTCTCAAAGCAGCTTTACACAGATAATGTAGTGATAAAAATTAATAAGATGTTTTTTATAAGTGTAAGATGAGCAAGCCGGTGGCGACTGTGGCAAGGAAAAACTCCCCGAGATGGCATAAGGAAGAAACCTTAAGAGGAACCAGACTCAAGAGGGAACCCATCCTCAACTGAGTTGCAACGAATGTCTATTTATTGCAGATAAACTGTGTAGTTGGGAACTCCGGCAAGACTCACTATGGCAGCATAACTAAAAGGGAGAACCAGAAGGTAACACAGACATGAGGCATCTCTGGGATAAGAGACTACCTACCACACCACCATCAACAAACCCAAGTGAATGTGTGAGAGTGAGGGGACAACAGCATACAAATATCCCAGTTCACCAAACACTCTATATCCATGATTCCTACAGATCTGCTCCTTTACCTAAGAAAAATCTACTGATAAAAGACTTGACTAAATAAATGTTTTCAGCCTTGACTTGACACTGAGACTGTGTCTGAGTCCTGAACACTGATTGGAAGGCTGTTCCATAACTGTGGAATTTTATAAGAGAAAGATCTACCCCCTGCTGTAGTCTTCATTATTTGAGGTATCAACAAATAGCCTGCACCTTTTGATCGAAAAAGGCATGGAGGATCATATTGGTACAGAAGTTCACTCAGATACTGTGGTGCAAGACCGTTAAGTGCTTTATACGTCAGTAGTAGTATTTAAGAATTATATTTAATTGGAAGCCACTGTAGACTGATTTAAAACAGGGCTGATGTGGTCAGATTCTAGATCTAGTAAGGACCCTAGCTGCTGCATTCTATTTTAACTAAAGCTTATTTATGCACTTACTCGAACACCCAGAAAGTAAAGCATTACAGTAGTCTAATCTAGATGTAACAAAAGCATGAACTTGTTTCTCTGCATCCTGTAACGACATCATATTTCAAATTTTAGCAATATTTCTAAAGTGAAGGAAGGCGATCCTGGTAATATTATTCACCTGAGCCTCAAACGAAAGACTAGGGTCAATAATCACACCAAGGTCTTTGACTGCTGTACATGCTTAGATAGAAACACCATCCAGAGATGCTAAGTAATCGGAACATTCACTTTTAGCTGCATGTGGACCTAGTAAAAGTACTTCCATCTTATAGTAGTTGAGTTATCAAGCATCCACTGTGTAATGTCCTTTACATACTCCTCAACATTTTTAAGCTGATCTCTTTCATCTGGCTTTGCTGAAATATACAGTTGTGTATCATCAGCCTAGCAATTGAAGCAAATACCATGTTTATGTATATATAGAGAAAAGCAGTGGGCCTAATACAAATCCTTGCAGAACACCAAACTTTACCTCAAAGAGTGTGGAGAACTCACCATTTACATCAACAAACTGATAGCAATCAGTCAAATAAGACCTAAGCCAGGAGAAGGATGTTCCCTTTATCCCAACAACGTTCTTAAGTTTGCAAAACAAGTAAGGAGACAAAAACCCTGATCAGAGGCCAATAACAGGTCATTTAAAACCTTAACTAGTGCCGTCTCTGTGCTATGATGAGGCCGAAATCCTTTAAAAAATTTTATTCTTTAGTAGATGTGAGAATAACTGCTGTGCTACAACCTTTTCTAAAATCTAAGAGATAAAGGGAAGGTTTGATATTGGCCTGTAGATGGACAGCTGACATGGGTCAAGGTTAGGTTTTTAATTAGGGGGTTGATAACTGCCAGTTTGAAGGATTTAGGTACATAACCAGTGCTAATGGAAAAGTTTATAAATTTTTCAAACAGGTTAAATTACCTCTGGAATTATCTGTTTGAAGAAACTTGTAGGCAAGGGATTAAGAAAGCAGGTTGATGATTTTGGTGTAGAAATACATGAAATTAAGTCATTCTCTTGAAATGGAGTAAAACTTTATATTTGATTGTCTGTTATAATTACACTGCTGTCAACAATGCTTTTGTTTCCTGTTAATTTTGCTATTGTGCTGAATTGAAATCTAGGATTATGCTTGTTATTTTCTATGAGGGTGGAGACCTATGCTGATCTAAGATATTTTCTATAACTCATGAGGCTCTCCTTCCATGCTATATAAAATACTGTTAATTTAGCTTGACGCCATTTACATTTTTATTTCCGAGTGGTCTGTTGTAAGGTGCACGTATGATCATTATACCACTGTGCTAATATTTTCTCCCTGATCATTTTGGTCTTAAGTGGAGCTACATCATCTAGAGCAGACATGGGCAAACTACGGAACGCGGGCCACACACGGCCCATTGGGCTTATTAATCCGGCCCGCCGAACGTGACCAATTTCTATTAAAATTGGTATGGGTAAACCTTGTTCAAGTTACCTTTCCCCTGTAATGCCCACATTTCCCCAAAATATGTCACACTTAAGATGCATTGACCTTGTTCGCGTGTATTACCGTAATTTCCGGACTATTAAGCGCACCCAAATATAAGCCGCACCCACTGAATTTGACAAAGATTTTTATTTTGAACATAAATACGCCGCACCTGTCTATAAGCCGCAGGTGTCTACACTGAAACTAATGAACTTTACACAGGCTTTAACAAAAGACAGCGTCTGTTGTCTGTTACATGGCTCATAGTTCACGGTCTTCCTCCTTCCTTTCACAAACAAGAGTTTTTCTTTTGGCATCGCCGTGCGTTTAAAAATCACCATCGGTGAAGTTTTTCTCTCGATGCCATGCAGCTCAGAACACAGGTGAATTGTGTTTTTTTTATCCCTGTTTGTTTTCAGTGTGATGAATGATTCGCATTACCTGTTGACAGTCCGAGTGAGAGGCAGGTCAAACGCCAGAGGAACCTCATCCATATTTATGATGTGGTGCGGCCTGATTCAGTGGGAGCGCATATGATTTAATATAAAGAGTTTCATTGGTTCACCCGTTCCGCAATTTTATTGGTCTAATGTTATGGGGCTCAGGTTTTTTGGCGGCTTGAAGCTTGTGAAACCGGGAAAAACCAAAGAAAAATCCATAAATCAGCTGCTTCATTGTTTAAGCCGCGAGGTTCAAAGGGTGGGAAAAAAGTAGCGGATTATAGTCTGGAAAATACGGTACTCTCTTATTCTCTTATGAGCCCTTCTGCAAAAATGAGCTAATCAAAGAAAAGTGGATAGTGAGCGCCGAGTGTTTAATACGGAGTGGACAACAAAATATTTTTTCGCTGAAGTCCGATCAACGGCTGTATGCCTAATATGCCAAGAAACTGTTGCGGTTTTCAAAGAATACAATATCAGCCGTCACTTTGCACTTTTCAGCTGGTGTTCTGTCCCCTGTCACAAGACCCTGAAACCGCGCCACATTGGAACTGATCGATCTTCAGTCTGACTCCGTCTTAAAGGAGAAGTTCAGCTCTAATGTAATGTGATATATACATATATAATAATTTGTATGTAATATACAGTACAAAGGTTGTACGAGCAACCTATAGTACGAGCAAACGGAGATACGAGCAACCTCGCTCGCAAAATTTAACCCTGTTTCACAAGCAAATTTGCTCGAAGGCACGAGCAAACCCACGCTGCCGGTCGCATCATTTTTGGCGGAGAGTCTCATCAGTCGCTTAGTTGATGACGTATCACTCAGTCGCTAGGTAGATAGGCAGGGGATTGCCTCACCTGAAGTTAATGTGACCTAATGATTGTTTTCCTATTTCCAGTGATCGGAGGGTGCATTTAAGGAGGAGAGCGGGTGCGCGCATGTGTGTGTGTGCACCAGAGACGTGCTGCGTGGGGCACTAAGCAGACCGACACACAAAAAAATTAAATAAAAGTGGCTCCCGTATTCATACGCTCTCCCACAGTAACTTTTTTTAGTTTTATATTTTTATTTCACTAGAAATCTTGAAAAATGTCTCCCAAGAAAATCAGTGATGGTGCTGTAAAAACGAAAGTAAATAGAATTACCATGGAAACCGAGGAGGTTATGAGCGTTTTGTGCGTCTCACACTCGCAATCAACCACTATCACATGAGTAAGTGTTAAATTATGTTTACATTACAGTAATTTGGGGTTAATTTTTTTTTTAAAACAGGCTACAAATACTTTTTAAGTGCAGAAATTAGGGATCTCAGAACGGATTAAACCGATTTTACATTCATTCCTATGGGGAAAATGAGTTCGAACATACGAGCAAATGGACACACGAGCAATTTTCAAGAACAAATTATGCTCGTACAACAGGGTTTCACTGTATACACTGGAGATCAACATTAGAGAACAATTTATAAACAATTGAACAATTCTGAAATAATGTCATCTTCACTGCTCAACAGTTGAAGAAGTTTTTGTCCTGTCTATACCATGCTACCAGAACACCTTTTCCACAAATTAACTAAGGCATTTCCAAAACAAAACATTATTTTCCAGGAAACACACTGATCAAAATTAGAGAACACTTTCAGATACCTCCCAGTTATTGGTGTAATCTGTCAACCCCTATTTAACTGGCAGCCTAACTTCCAGTTTCACTGACTCTGCAAGATGGTGGGCGGATCTAAAGTGACTGAAAGCCTCTGGCAGCAGGTTGTCCAGATGAAGGCCAAAGGGATGACCCTATCAGCCATAGCAAGACAAGTTGGTCATTCCAAATCTGTGATTTCAAGAATATTGACTCTTTACAACATCACAAACTCATTCAAGTCCGCCAAGAAGGCTGGTCATCCACGGAAGACAAATACAAGAGAGGACAGGATACTGTGGAGGATTTCAATGTGCAGTCATTTCCACACTGCAGCTGGAATTGCTCACCAGTTCAGCGCTGAACAGGGTAAGGATCTGTCTCGTCATACAGTGTCTCGACATTTAAGAGCATTTGGACTGAAAGCCCACTCTGCAGAGACCAAACCTCTCATTAGCAGAAAGAATCAAAAGGCTAGACTAAGTTTTGCTGAGGAGCATGTTGTGTGGACAGAGGAGAAGTGGTCCAAAGTTCACTTCAGTGATGAAAGCAAGTTTAATTTATTTGGGTCCGATGGGAAACATTATGTTCGGCGACATACTGGAGAAAGACTGAACCCAAAGTGTGTAAAGAAGTCAGTGAAAAGTGGAGGAGGAAGTGTCATGGTTTGGGGCATGTTTTCTGCAGCAGGAGTTGGGCCTCTTATACAGCTACATGGCAGAGTGAATGCAAATGTTCATCAGAACCTTACTCAACAACATATGGTTCCTTCCCTGCATTCATCACCCAATCAGCCTGCAGTGTTAATGCAGGACAACGCTCCATGCCACACAGCAAAACGGGTAAAGCAGTTCCTTGAAACTGAAAACATTGAAATAATGACATGGCCTGCCCAGAGTCCTGATCTCAACCAAATAGGGAACCTCTGGAAAATCCTTGGTGACAAAGTTATGGCCAAGAAACCAACTACAGTCAGCAAAATGTGGAGGAGACTGGAAGAAGAGTGGACCAAAATCCCACCAGAGCAGTGTGAGAGACTAGTGCTGTCCTGTGGCTGCAGATGTGCTGAAGTCATTCAGAGCAGAGGCCTGTACACTTCCTACTAATTTCTGACTGTTGTAACCTTCAGAAAATTTTGTTGTAATCTTTTTCCATGCTACAGTCATTGTTGTTCTCTAATTTTGATCAGTGTGTTTTCTGCAAAATAATGTTTTTTTTTAATGCCTTAGTTATTTTGTGGAAAAGATGTTCTGGTAGCATGGTATAGACAGGACAAAAACTCTTTCAACCGTCGTGAGGCAAAAAGTTTGCCCATCCGTGATCCAGAGTGTAACGGAACGTTGATTCTAGGTATTCAGTGGCCCAGTCAAGCTCTCAGACAGAGATCTATTTAATATAGTAATTTCTGGAAGATTATTGATAAAACTCGCTGCTGTAACTGACATGAATGTACGCTTAACACAGTAACGTGGTGACCTACTAATGCAATGACTGAGGCAGATTTGAAAAGAGATGAGGTAATGGTCTAAAATAGCTTCAGACTGTGGAATTATGACATTTTTTAATTTGGGATCCAAATGTTAATAACAAATCAAGAGTGTGTCCACCACTATGAGTGGGTCCTATGACATTCTGATTAATTCCAACTGAATCTAGAATGGACACAACTGCTGCTCTTAAGAAGTCTTCCTGATTATCAAAATTAATATTAAAGTCACCAACAAATAATGCTTTGTCTAAAGTAGCTAAATTTGTGATGAAATCTGCAAATTCTATGTGAAAATCAGAGTAGGGCCCTGGGGGTCTATAAATAATAATTAATGGAATTGACTTACTAGACCTGCTTTTGGACACTAAATATTTCATGTTGGTGTAAAGAACTTCAAATGTTTTACATTTGTGTATAGTTTTTTGTGTGACGCTTAATATTATAAATAACAGCGACTCTGCCTCCTCTGCCATTTAGACGGGGATGGTGTATGTAACTATACCGAGGACTCGCTTCATTTAATGCTACATATTCATTCGGTTCTCCACGTTTCTGTCAAACACATTATATTAAACTCCTGGTCTGTAATAATTTCATTTATAGTCAGCGCTTTTGACGTCAGAGATCTAATATTCAACAATCCTATCTTTAGATCAGAGGTGCTGGCTGTGCATTCAGTCCTATTTAATTTCATCAGTTTACTTAAACAGATTTTCTGTGATTTTCTACATTTTGGTTTGGCTCGGGGACAGACAAGGTCTCAATATAGTGGATCCATAGTGATGACTCTGTGCAGCTAGCAGACGGTTGGTTTAGCCTGTCTGTCTGCTCTCTGGCCTTGGCTCTGGACAGTCAATTGTTAACAAGTGCTGTTCTAAAACTATGACCTATACTACAAAAAATGAGAGCAGCACCTTTCAGAGTGAAATAAATACCGTCCCACCCTAAGAGGCCAGCCTTGCCCTCAAAATTTCTCCAATTATCTATGAAGCCCACATTGTTTTTGGAGCACCACTCAGGCATCCAGCAGTTAAGCAACCATACCTGCTGTAGGCTACATTGCCAAATAGCATTAGGATAGGGCCAGAGCATGTTACTGCATCGAACATTGCCTTCGCTAATTTACACACCTCTATAATATTACTCAGTAACCTCTGACTGTTGAAGGCGTATATCATTAGCTTAGATGTGAAAAACCTAGAGAACCCGTGCTTTTCTGAAAACCTAAACTGACCTGCTATGTCCCTTTATCCTGGCTCCCGGTATACACCTGACCTGTGCTGCTGGTGCCCCTAAGGGTCTAGCTAATTTCACGTGCCACAAAATAGTCTCCTATAACCAGAGTTCTTTCAGGTTTCTCAGTAGGTGCTTCACCTCCTGTGATAAGAGAAGACCTGTTGTACACGTGAATCAAAGAGAAATGGTGGTCCTGTGGGCAAACCTTAGCGTTAGCTTTGGCTTTGCGAGTATGCCGCAGAGTATGCTACTCTCCTTACCCAGGCACTCTAGGTCACACCGGGGCCCTCAGCGGAGAAAACATGTCAGGAGTGGGTCTCTGCTTAGTGATTGCCCCGACATGGGGGAATGAGATGCTGAAACGGCGGATGTGTAGACTTTGAGGGTGGCCAACCATTTTGCAAACTGTTCCTGCAGAAACTCCAGCACTGAACCAACCGGGCAGTGGACTGGGTCAAATTGGTGCTAAGTGCACCATACAGTGAACAGATGCCATTTCACGGCATACGACCTCCTCGTAAAGGGGGGGGGGGGGTTCTGGACTGGGCCTCAGAAGCCACAACCATAGCTCTGGTCGGGGGTGAGATATTGTGCCCCGTGTTTGAGTGAAAAGATCCCTCCTCAGAGGAATCTCCCATGGAGGCTGCTCAAGGAGGGCCACCAGTTCCGCGAACAATGGTCAGCCCAGCCACCATGGGGCTACCAGGAGGAGATGGACTCCGTCCCAACAAACTTTCCAGAACTCCCGGAAGCAGCGAGACGAGGGAAGGCGTAGTGGCGCAGCCTCAGCCATGCCTGTGCCATGGCGTCCAGCCTCAGAGGGGCTTGGGGATATAGGGAGAACTACACATGAACAGGTCTACTTGGGCTTTGACGAACTGCTCCACCACATGAGAATGAAGGCGTAATTCTGCGGGTTTTGACCCCTGCCTTAACAGGGTGTCTACTGGTTTGTTCAACCAGCCTGGGATATAAGCTGCTCTACCCTGGGCCCACAGGAGGATCTGGCATGCCAGCCTGTACAGAGGGCGCAAGCAAAGACCCCCCTGATGGTTGATGTACAAGACCACCAAAGTGTTGTTCAAGCAGATCAACACGTGATGGTCTTTCAGGTCTGGGAGGAAACCCTTCAGAGCCAGAAGTAAAGCCAGTATCTCTAGGCAATTGATGTGCCATAGATGGGGCTTCCCCTATAGACCTTGTGCAGTGCCGCCACCCCGTGAGAGACGCATTCGTCGTTAGCACTATGTGATGATCGGAATCTCCCAGCACAGGGCCTTAAAATAGGAACCCGGGATTTCTACAAACATCTATAGACATCATTTCGACCCCAAAAGACCCCTGACAAACTAGTCCTCGGATCTGATCTAAGACACGATCTGCTTGATGGTCAGCCAGCATTTTAAACCAGAGCCTCATCATAGAGCGGTTCAGCTGACATAGATCTAGGATAAGACACAACCCACCGTCCTTTTTGGGAACTATGACTTTCTGGCTGTAGAACCCAGACTCTCTGTCTGATGGAAGGACCACCTTGAGGGCCTCTTTCCTCAGAAGAGTATCTACTTCCTTTTTTAATGACCAGAGCCTGTTTGCTTTCCAGGAGAGCAGGGCAAAGCCTGTTGAACCGGGGGGGACAAGACCTGAACTGAATCGTATAGCATTGCTTTACAGTGTGCTGGACCTATCTAGACACGTCTGGCAGAGCTTCCCAGGCTGCCAGGTGGTCTATTAAGTTTATCAGTCTCTCGAGACTAACCTCTGGTATGTCTAGATGCCTGAGGGTAAGAGTGTGGCATCCATCAGCATTGGTTTGTCTCTCTGAGATGTCTCTCTGTGGTGTGCAGATTTTCAGCAGCCTAACCTGCCGAAGTGTAAGCCTTACCCACCAGCGCTGACATAGTACGCAGGGGCTTGATGGGTAGTGTTGGGGTCTTAAGGGAGAGATAGCCTGCTAGCGCTTCTTCAACCAGTGGGATGATTCCATAGCCGTTATCCCTGAACCGCATGACTTTGGAATAGACTGCGGTCTTGGGGCTAAAGGGGCGGGCCGAGAATGGCCGTGCCCAGGACCTGGACACCACGGTCTGCAGGTCAGGGAAAAATGGTACACCCCGACGGAGGTTTATCTATATCTACCTTTTCCACAGCACCTGTCACAACCTGCAGATGCTCTTTGCTCTTAAGTTGGCTAAGAGCTACCCCCTCTCCTTAGAGCTGCATGCTCTCATGGCTTGAATGGTAGCTGGACTGGGCAGGTGAGGTAGGAGAAAGGGTCAAGCCCGTCTCCAAACACTCTGCGAGGTCCATCTGCGAACCCCAGGTACTGGAACGCCGCTCTGCCTCAGTGAGAGCAGGACCAGAACCACAAGGAGTGGAGGCACCCTCCTCAAAGAGTGCTTATAGAATAGAAAAAAATCTATTCAAGACCTGAGCGTTTGCATTCTAACATTCTCGCAATGCACACAATCAGAAATGCCCTCAAGCACTAACAGCACATGCCACACTCCAAGACACCTTACTCACAAATCATGAGTGTCCTATGCAGTAACAAAATTCTGTGATTTTGCACAATTTCTGAAAGCCTGCATTTGTTTTGACTTTAAAAGGACATCTTCCTAAAAGGGAATAAATGGTCAAAATTCAGTTGAACAATGAATTGGTTGTAGTTGCTCCAAACTTGTCACACCCAAAGGCATCTCTGCAGCTTTAGCTACTGAAGCAGTGTTGAGTGAACCTATGAAAGGAAATTAATCAAGTTTATAAAAACAACTAATCCACCATCAGATACGGTATTTAATCTTCCCCTTGGAAAAATAAAATATCTTTTAAAGATATTTTTAAGTGAATGTGGCAGCAAGGGCATGGTTAAGAGTCAGCTGTAAACAAGTAGGAAGTAAGTAACGCATAATGAGATTTTTAAATTAGAACAAATAGAATGAATATAAAGCAGCACTAGTTAAATACAAATTACTGAATAGTAAAACTGAAAAAAACCCACCAATCTTTTGTTTCTATTTATCTTTCTCCAAACCCAGTGTCAGAAGCTGATTATCCTGTGTAGACAGCACCTCTTCAGCTGTGTCCTCTGCCCTCTATGCCACACATGAACCTAACATACAGCAGCTGTGTATTCATGGCCAGTTATTTGAGTTATGGTTGCCTTTCCATCAGCTTGAACCAGTCTGGCCATTCTCCTCTGACCTCTGGCATCAACAAGGCATTTGCGCCCACAGAACTGCCGCTCACTGGATATTTTCTCTTTTTAGGACCATTCTCAGTAAACCCTAGAGATGGTTGTGCGTTAACATCCCAGTAGATCAGCAGTTTCTGAAATATTCAGACCAGCCCGTCTGGCACCAACAACCATGCCATGTTCAAAGTCATTTAAATCACCTTTCTTCCCCATTCTGACGCTCGGTTTGAACTGCAGCAGATCGTCTTGACCATGTCTACATGCCTAAATGCATTGAGTTGCTGCCATGTGATTGACTGATTAGAAATTTGCGTTAACGATCAGTTGGACAGGTGTACCTAATAAAGTGGCCGGTGAGTGCATATCTTTATATATTTTATATAGTTTATACTATTCTATTCTATACTATACTATACTATACTATACTATACTATACCTATTCCCTAATGCCGGACCATCGTAAAAAGCATTTCACTGCATGTCGTACTCTGTATGTATGTGTAAAAATTTTATAAATTTTGATTTGATTTTTTGATTTGATTTGAAATACCGTGACATTTATCAGAGACTATGTCTGATTCTTTCCGCCCTCCCCCGCTAAACTCAGGTGGCCATTCATACTCCATTTATACAGTCTGCATATAAATGAATGGCTGACCATTAAAGGCTATTGTTATACATGTTTGGCTATTGATATTTGATTTGGCATTCATATTGATGGCCAGGTAGCCAGACAAGCTATTGTTTTACAGTCATGCTATTCATATTGATGTGCGGTCATTCCAATCTCAACAATTTACACACACACACACACACACACACACACACACACACACACACACACACACACACACACACACACACACACACACACTTTTCAAGCATTTCTCTTATAAAAACAAACAGGCAATAAAACATTAAATTGTACAAAACTGTAAAGGGAGATATATTGTAACTAACAGATGTAAAATAGACTCAGCTGTAAAATAGGCTCAGATTATGCAGATATCCAAGTTGCTGTTGTTACTCAACTCCAAGAATATTTTCCTCATCGCTGCTTTGTGCAAATCTTCACTAAAACAAGTTATTTGACTGTAAATTTTTTTCTTTGTTTTCTATTTTTTTTTTTTTTTTTGGTAAACGAAGACCAGTTAGCAGATGTTTGTGTAGAGCTGAGATCTGAGAGTTTGTAAAGAGTAATAAAACTAAGACTCACCCACGTGGGGAATAAAATCCTTCCATATATTGTTAGAATCCTGCACTCATTGGCTACATTTTCCATCAATCATTTTGTTTCCATAATGCTACTGGCTAGAAATAAAATGTTTGAAATGATAGGTGGTGATAATTATCACCTTAACATCTGCATATAGAATGTAGACTCAAGCCCGAGATTACGCCTCTTTTACTTTTATTATTATTTTTTTGTGTGTGTGGTCTCATTTGTTTTGTAACACTATATTCTACCAGCCATATTTGTTTTTTTTTTTCCACCAAGATGGCGTTTTTTTTATGTGAAAGTTATTCCAAAACATATATGAACAATACACCAACCAAGTACTGTGAAATAGACAAAAGACTACCCATCTAAATAAGAATAGAATTTATTTGTCACATATACATTAAAGCACAGTGAAATTAGTTCTTCGCATATACCAGCTTGCTCAGAAGTTGGTGTCAGCCATGATACAGTGCCCCTGGAGCACAGAGGGTTAAGGGCCTTGCTCAAGGGCACAAGCGTGGCAGCTTGGCAATACTGGGGCTAGACCCCCACCTTTCAATCAGTAACCCAAAACTTATCACTCCAGCATGTTGTTCAGTGGAGCCTTATCTTTCCAGTATTCCAGTATACCCTGGTGGTCTACAGGGGCAGTGTATGTGTATATATATATATATATATATATATATATATATATATATATATATATATATATATATATATATATATATATATATAGAGAGAGAGAGAGAGAGAGAGAGAGAGAGAAAAGCAGTGGGCCTAAGACAGATCCTTGCAGAACACCAAACTTTACCTTAGAGAGTGTGGAGTACTCAACATTTACATCAACAAACTGATAGCGATCAGTCAAATAAGACATAAGCCAGGAGAGTGCTGTTCCCTTTATTCCATCAGTGTTCTCAAGTCTAGCAAGCAGGATAGTATGATCAATGGTGTCAAAAGCTGCTCTAAGGTCGAGCAAAACAAGTAAATAGAAAAAACCCTTTTCTCAGACCAATAACAGCTCATTTACCACCTTAACTATCGCCGTCTCTGTGCTATTATGGGGCCCTAAATCCTCACTGAAAATCTTGGAGATAAAGGGGCGGTTTGATACTGGCCTATTGTTGGACAGCTGACAAAAGGTCAAGGTCAGGTTTCTTAATTAGGGGGTTGACAACTGCCAGTTTGGAGGATTTAGGTACATAACCAGTACTAATGGAAGAGTTTATAAATTTTAAAAGAGGGCTTGAGAATGCAAATTGATGATTTTGATGAGGAAATAAATTAAATTAAGTAATTCTGGGGGAGTGGTGGCCCAGATCTAGCAGCACTAAGAGCTTTTCTATAACTCTCCTTCCATGCTTTTGGAAATCTAGTCAATTTGGTTTAACGCCATTTACGTTTAAATTTCCGAGTTGTCTGTTTTAAGGTGCACTTATGATTATTATACAAAGGTGCACATTTTTTCTCCCTGATCATTTTGGTTTTAAGGGGAGCTACATCATCTACAGTGTAACGGAAAATTGATTCTAGACATTCAGTGGCTTAGTCAAGCTATGTGGGTCAGATGGAGAATCTCGCTGCTGTAGATGACATGTATGTATGCTTAACAAGGTAACGTTGCATGGTACTAATGCATTGACTGAGGCAGATTTTAAAACAGACATGGTAATGATCTGAAATACAGTGGGGCAAATAAGTATTTGATACACTGCCGATTTTCCACTGCTCTCAACTGTAAGAGACAGAATCTAAAAATAAAAAAATCCCGAAAATCTAATTGTATAATTTTTAAATAATTACTTTCCATTTTTAAAATAAGTATTTGATACAATAAATAGAACTTAATATTTGGTACCGAAACCTTTGTTTACAATTACAGAGGTCAATCTTTTCCTGTAGTTCTTGACCACTTTTGACCCACTGCTACCTACAGATCTTCTTCCTTCTGCTTCTTATGGAGCCATTTCTTGGATGCCCTGGCTGTGTGTTTGGGGTAATTGTCATGCAGGAAGAACCAGCCACGACCCATCTTCAATGCTCTTACTGATGGAAAGAGGTTGTTGCCCAAAATCTTGCGATACATGGCCCCATCCATCCTCCTCTCAATACGGTGCAGTCATCCTGTCCCCTTTGCAGAAAAGCACCCCAAAGCATGATGTTTCCACCCCATGCTTCACGGTTGGGATGGTGTTCTTGAGATTGTACTCATCCTTCTTCTTTCTCCAAACACAGCAAGTGGAGTTTATACCAAAAAGTTCTATTTTAGTCTCATGACCTTTTTCCCATGCCTCGTCTGGATCATCCAGATGGTCTTTGGCAAACGTCAGATGGGCCTGGACATGTGCTAGCTTGAGTTGCAAGATTTTAATTCATGACTGTGTAGTGTGTTACTAATGGTAACCGTTGACACTGTGGTCCCAGTTCTCTTCAGGTAAATGACCAGGTCCTTCCATGTAGTTCTAGGCTGATTTCTCATCTTTCTCAGGATCATTGATACTCTATGGGTCGAGATCTTGCATGGAGCCCCATTCCAAGGGAGTTTGACAGTCATCCTGAATTTATTTCATTTTCTAATAATTGTGCCAAAAACTGTTGCCTTCCTAACCAAACTGTTTGCCTATTGTCTTGTAGCCCATCCCAGCCTTGTGCAGGTCTATAATTTTGTCCATAGTGTCCTTAGACAGCTCTCGGTCTTGCCCATAGTGGAGAGGTTGGAGTCTGATTGATTGATTAATTCTTGCCTGTTGGTAGGTGATCAACTATCTATTTCATGCAATAAAATTCATTTATTGGATAAAAATTTATTATTTAAAAATCATACAATGTGATTTTCTGGATTTTTTTTAGATTCTGTCTCTCAAAGTTGATGTTACCTACAATGGAAATTATAGATATCTCTGTTTTACGTAAGTGGGAAAACTTGAAAAATCGGCGGTGTATTAAATACTTATTTGTCCCACTGTATGTGGCTAGCGAAAATGACACATTATATATTTACCAGGTAAAAAAAAAAGTGTCGTCAGCGTCTGCTGAGTGCCTTTTGACCTTCCCTCTTCTTCTTTTTCTAATGCTTCCTCTGGCACAAAAAGTAGTATACTGTCAAAGGCACAACCCTTCTCACATTTTATCATCAGGTCGAATGATATTCTCCGTGAAACAAATAAATGAATAGAAAATGTATTCAATAGTTTTTTGTTAATATAAATTGTAAATTTTTTTGTTTATTGCTTGTGCTGTAGGGATAGCGTAATTAAATATTTGTACAGGACACCCAACTGGTCTGAAATGTTTTTGTAATATTTAGTGAAACAGTCACACATCCATATTTAAAATCGAACCCTCCAAAAAATTATTAGACTACATTTTAATAATTTTGTTATTAATTATTAAGCATGTTCACAATTAATTTACCCATTGTCAGGAATCCACCTGCCACACCCCCTTCGGCGGCTGTCATTGCCTCCGTGTGCTCCCAAGCTCTGAGCTTCATTGGGCACACCTAAGGTTTATTCTTCCGCTCATCACTAACCCCTACATAAACCCCACATTCTCCCGCACTCGGCGTCCGTTATTGTAGGTTCATGTTAGTATGTGTTTTCGCGTATGCATCTCCCATTACGAACCTTTCCTCTTGGACTCCGCACTCTCTCCATGGCTGCGCTTTCCTTCCAAATCGCACCCCGGATTACCCTATCCTCCCATTGCTGTTTTCCCGGCACGCTCGTTCTATGGCTACGTCCTCCTTTCTCACCTTAGCATCTCGCTTCCTCCGAAGCGCACTTTGGATTCTACACACGGACTGTGTTTCATTAGCTCGGACTTTGGTGCACCGCGCTTACTGAGCGCACCACAGACATTCCCTCGCACTCTCCTAATCACAGCGAGGATTTGTGTCGGATCTTCTGTTTTTGTTTAATAAACTGTGTTCGCTGGCACTTTGGCTTCCGCCTCTATTACTGGCACATAACAGAATAACGGACACCTGAAAAGGAATATACGGACACAAAAAAAGGGGGGAGGAAAGGACAGAAGGACATGATCGGATTACCGCCGAGGTCCCGGCACGAACCAAACCTCAGCGGTAGGATTTGCTCTGCCGCGGTGAAGCGGCAGCCAAGTTCCGCCTTGGGGAAAACCCGGAAACTTGCTGCTGTTTTTTCGGTCATGCTCGGCAACGCCACGCCCCCTTGATGACATCACGGAATTCCCGGCTCGCTTCTCCAGCAAAACCTCAGAGTGGGGCGGATTTTTACGGAGCGTTGGCGGATACATGGAGTCGAATTCAGCCTTCTACCCAACGGAGAGAGCAAAGATCGCGCTCCACATCTCTCTGCTGTCTGGGGAATCCCCCTCTCTAGCCAGCAAGATGTGTAGCGCGACTAGAGGCGAGTTCGGCTCGTGTGCCCGTTTTATCCGGCTTTTTACAAGGGAACTCTGGATGGTCACAGCGGATCTCCACCATCTCTTCCCCACTCCCGTTCTGTTCCAGGTCTCCATGGAGAGCTCCGCTCCGCTCCGCTCCAGAGTTTCCAAAGAGCACTCAGCTCAGCCCCAGGGCCGCGAAAGGGACGTCAAACTGCCACCTGGCCGTGAAAAGGGACGTCGAACCTCCGCCTGGCCGCGAAAGGGAAGGCGATGTCTTGACCCACAGTCTCCCTGAAGTCAACGGCATGCCTCACAGTCTTCCTGAAGGCGAAGCCACGTCTCAGAGCTCCTCTCCGGGCGACGCCACATCTCAGAGCTCCTCTCCAGGCGACGTTTCGCTCTTGATCTACTCTGACGACAACGTCTCGTCCCAGAGCTCATCCTACGGTGACGTCTCATCCCTGAGCTCATCTAAGGGCAACGTCTCATCCGGAGGTGACGTCAAGCCTCCAGGAGCATGTAAGGGTGGCCTGGCGGTCCCAAGGCCCTCAGAGAGCAAGGACACCAGCCCGGGTCTTGGTGGAGGTACCACCGCTCGGCTGGACCTCTCCAAGAAGAAAGCAGTGGGTGAAGGCCCTGTGGAGAGCTCCATCGCTGTCTAAGGCCCCTCTGACAGCCTGACAGTTTCCAGAGCCACCTGATCACGATCCCTGATTTTTCTAAAGGCAACCCCACAGAACCAAGCTCCTCTGCAGACGATGTCCTGCATACGAGCTTTCCTGAAAGCGACATAAGGCCTGCAAGCTCCTCCGAAGGAGACGTCTCGCTCCCGAGCTCCTCCCAACGCGACATCACACAACCGAGCTCCACTCAATGCGATGTTTCGCCCCGGAAGGCGATCTCACGGCAATGAACCCCGCCGAGGTCATTGGCTGGCCTCTGAGCTCCATCAAAGGGCGTTGTCTGGCCTCAGGACTCGGCTGAAGGCATGGCTCATCCTCAGGACTCCATCAGGGGCGTCGCTCCGTCTCCGGTCTCCAACCAGGAGGTCTTCCAGCCCGTAAGCCCCTTTGAGAACTCCACCCCGACTTTGGTGGTCGCCAAGGCCGTCGTGCCGTACATGACATAAGATATACATAAAGTTTGTTTACACTTCTCTTAAATAAAAAAGTTTTCAGGAGAATATATAGTAATATACTCACCGCAAAATTGGATGACTCGACAAGGCCACCGCTTGAACTCACCTGAGGAACTTCTCTTCCAGAAAAAAGTAAATTGCCGTTAAGACAAGGGCAGATCGCGCAGGCTCGGGCTACTTCCATCAAATGTGGATCAAATGTCCCATAGGTGAAAGACATACAAATTGTATTTCGAAATCTCGATTCCAAATAAAAAAAACGTCCCAGAAAAAACAAGTACAAAATATTTTATTTTACATTATTTATATTTATATTATTATTATTATTATTATTTTTATTATTATTATTATTAATATTATTATTATTATTACAGTCAATGCATCTGAAATAAACAAATGTATATAAAATTTTAAAAAAGACCAGATTCATATAACAAGATTAACAATTAATCAGAATTATTGAATTTGTGACAGTGTCTCAGTATAATGTGTCAGAGAAAATGAATGATTAATGACATTTATTGAAAATAAAAATTAAAATAGATTAGAAAATAAAAAAGTTAAATGAAAAAATAGAAAAAGAGAAGAAAATAAAATAGAGAAGAAACTGAGCTGACGTAAAAGAAGAGAATACAGAAAATAAAAACAATAATTTGAGATTACATAAAGGATGAGAAAGAAAATAATAAACTATTAAAAGTTGTAATGCTGAAGGCAAACAAATGAACAACAGGAAGCTATTTCACACGGTTCAACAGTGCCACCAGTGTTTTCTAGCTTGCTGCTCTCCTCTGGGGAGAAATTTTCAATATCTGGTTCTTGCATTTGTCCTTGCACTCTTACCCCGCACTTTGTCAAAGTGTGTGGATGTTGCTCTGGCAACCTGAGAAGGTCAGTCAATCATTGTAAAGCAGTTTCAAAGACTGCTGGGTCTGATGGCAGCTGTGTTGAACGTAAAACTGCTTGGCCTCCTGCACACAAGACCCCTGCAGTGGTCACTCAAGAGCAGAGGGTTTTCCCTGAGGGGCAACCTGGTCCACATGGGCCATTTGGGCTTTAGATATGTGGAATAAACCATGGATTCCGTCACAGGGCCCCATGTTGGAAGATCCTTGTCTTCACCTAATGTTAACAACGGATACCTCCCTTATGGGCTGAGGGGGTGGTCATGAGTGGCCGCTCCACCCAAACTCTGTAAACAGTGCAGCATCTCTTGTGGCACATTAACTTCCTGGAAATGCTGGCCATGCTTCTAATGCTAAACTATTTCCTCCCAGACCCATGGAGCTAACATGTGCTGGTACATCCGTGGCCTCTTATATCAAATATCAGGGGGGTCTGTGCTCTTGCCTCCTTCACAACCTGGCATGACAGCTCTTGCTGTGGTGATGCTGCTCTCACTAAAGGGAATATACATCCCAGGGAACCAAACCAGAGAGCAGACGCCCTTTTGAGGCAGGAGCCAAGGCCTGGGTAATGGAGGCTCCACCCAGAAGTAGTGAAGCAAATATGGAGGAAGTTTTACATAGTGGAACTGTTTGCCACTTGAGAGACCTTCTACTGGTTTTCCCTTACTCACCCAGCTCAGACTGTATGCCATCTTCCTTCCAATTACCCTGCTCCCGGGAGTTCTGAAGAAAGTTTGCTGGGACGGGGTCAGTCTTTTTCTGTCTGTAAAGTGTTTGTGGATACTCTGGGCATGTGCACAATGTGCACAATAATGTTCTTGGAGATGGTAACATAATCAATGCACTTGCTGATGTAGCTGGTCACTGATGATGTGGTCTGTATGCCAAGGTGGGGTGGGGCTTCATCCGGTATGCACCCGGGATGTTTGTATAAACAACGGCCAATGTGTTTCACCCCCCCAGGTTGCAAAGTCCACATTCTGATTAAATTTAGGGAGCACAGTTCTGAAATTTGCTTGATAGAAATCTCCAGCAACAATAATCAGTGTGTGTTCTAATGTTCACTTATGGTCCTGTAGAGTACGCAGAGCCTAAACATTAGCACTAGGTAGAATGTACACTTTGAGCAGAATACCGGTGGTGAATTCCCAGGGTAAATAAAAAGTTTACATGTCACAACCAGTAGCAGTAGGTGGCAAAAAGGACAGAGTTCTTACACCATTTTGTGTTGATGTAAACACAAAAACTGCCGCTGCAAGTCTTACCACACAAAGCTACATTTCTGTTGGCTACATTCCTGTCCAGCTGAATGGCGGTGTCCGGACCTCTGCCATGTCTCAATGAAAACAGATGCAGCAATCTCTGTACTTGTACCGTGTAATTTTTGTCAAGTTTATTGTCCAGAGAGCAGACAATTGCTAGCAAAATAGATTGTAGAGCAGGCCAGCTAGGGTTAGCCTTTAGCCTAGCACTAGCCCCCGCTCAATTTCCGTGCTTCTGCTTCTTTGTGCACCGCTTTTTCTTCTCCGTCCGACTGCCGCAGGTCTGGAGGCCTGGTCTTTGATGCAGGCTGAGATCTTGTAGCTTCTCCCAACATCATCATTAATGATGTTGGGGTTATTTCAGAATTTCTGGAGAGTCTGCTGATGGTACACATGGACACTGATTGCTCTGATGTCCATATGTTGTGTGAGATGGCCACAACATAAAAATAGCACCATTTTGGATCCAGTGCGGCTGCTGCAATTTACTGCAATTAGTGTTTGACTGGGGTTGATTAGGCAAGAGTCTTGTGACAAAAATTATAATAGGATATTATAACAATTTTAAATAATAATACTTTGGATACCTAATACTTGGCAAATACTTTTGTAACTTTATCAACCTAGTGCATCTCTACTGTAACTCAAGCACATTGTTTGTGTCCAGCACTAAGTAAGTGCATGAACAAGCTCCAAATAGTCAAGCAGGAGCAATGATTTTAAAATACTACTTATGATGTATAAAGCACTGACATTTCAGTACATGGGCAAATGTTTTTATTATGATCCACTAGGCCTTTGAATTGACATTGAACATCTACAGTCAAGAGACACCTTAATGAATGTAAATTAATTTTTCTTATAAAAATCCTTTCCAGTTCTGAGACAGCATTCTTTGGACAAATGAAACCATTAATATCTTGAAACCACACTTATTGATATCAAAAGAATAGGAAGAGTATGAACAACCAATTTAAAATGCACTTAATTTTCTGAAAACAAAAACAATCCACAAACAAGAGGCACCTGAAAATCAACTGCAGTAAAAATATCACATGCATCACAGTTGAGGAATTTGATGATGTTGATAGGTTCCTGACTGGCAGTCATGAGGATATGCATCCATTATTAAACATAATTCTTAATTTTGGAAAGTTGTTTGTTCATGAGTTTGAGATGGGGGAACTATGTACATTTTTATACCCAATATATTTTATTTCATAGAAGCTTGCTGGGGCATTCAACTGGGTGAGTTGGGTGTCAGCATTAGCTCATGCCTTCTGTAAACATAAGATTATTTTTCACAAAAAAGCTTAAATTCAGTTATACTGTATAATTTATTTGCTAACTTATGTAAAAAATGCTGAATACAGACCTAGGAAATATGATTATTTGAGCAAAAACTGTGTTATCTGCCCACTTCTGGCAATTAAGCTGGATTGTTATAAATCCATTTACTTCCCAAATGTCAACAGAAAACCTTAAAGATCATCTACAACACAAGAATCATTTTAAAACCACATCAGCCTGTTAATCTTTCAAGGATCACTGAAATTAAAGTTGCTGAACAAGTAATGAAGGCCATTAAAAAGCAGCCGGAATTGATGTGAGGTAGAGGAAATTATATAATTAGGAGAGTAAAATAATTTTTCACCTGACTACATTGCACAGACCTTTTAAGTTTAATTGGGTGCTAATGGCAGACAGGGAACCAATGATGGTACCTCCAAAAGACATAAATCAGAAGAAGAAGTCAAAGGTTGAGTGCATACATAAAAATTACATATGTAATGAGAAGGAATTAAAATGCTACAGAATTTTCTATGGGGGTTAAAGAATTTTCTCACCTGCAGCCATCTGCCTTGTTTTATAATTCTTAGACAGTAATTGAATGATTGTAAAGACAGGATTTTCAGACAAATTCAAGGAGTATAGTGTACAGTATCTATCTATCTATCTATCTATCTATCTATCTATCTATCTATCTATCTATCTATCTATCTATCTATCTATCTATCTATCTATCTATCTATCTATCTATCTATCTATCTATCTATCTATCTATCTATCATTCAAAAGAGTACAATTACCGCTTTGAGCTGATGTTAGCCCCACTAAAATTTTGAGCAGTTAGCCAAGCCTTCACAGACAGCATGCAGCCTCAGCAAGATCCATTTCACAGACTATAAATGTCTGAAAAGATGTATTAATTTCAGACCATTCCAACCAGTTATCGGACAGTACAAGGTTCAGGTGAGACTCTTGGACATTGCACTACTTAACAGTAACTGGGTCATTCACGTAGATTAAGGTTAATCTAATTAATTAGTTAATCGCCCTTCGCAAAGATAGGATGTTGTTAAACACTAAAGTTTTCTTATAATTTGCTGATGAAGGTGCAAAAAGATTAACTTTTTATATATATATATATATATATATATATATATATATATATATATATATATATATATATATATATATATATATATATATAGTATCTCACAAAAGTGAGTATACACTCACATTTCAACAGGCAACTTTAAATATATTCTAAATATCTCTATAGAAATGAAACTTGGATATATTTTAGAGAAGTCAGTGTGCAGCTTGTGTAGCCATATATAATGACCCCTAAAATAACTTAACATAAAGCCATTATTTGCCAAATAGCTGGTAACAAAAGTGAGTACAACCTAAGTGATAATGACTTTATTTTGTTTAACTGTGCAAAAACAAATTTTAATCAGGTTTATTGGCTAAGTGTGTTGACAGACACAAGGAATTTAGTTCCAGCTGGTGGTAACTCTCAAAAGTACAGACATAAATAACACTATACATGTAGCTTGGACATAACAAGACAAAACAGACAATAGAAAACAAAACAGATTATACGAGACCATATTGGCAATCTTCTTCTTCTTTCGGCTTCTTCCATTATGGGTCACCATAGATGATCATCCTTCTCCATACTACTCTGTCCTCTACAGCTGCCTCTTTCAAAACAACTACCTGCATGTATTCTCTGACCACATCCATAAACCTCCTCGTTTTACTCTCACAGATACCCTTCAATCACAAATCACTCCTGCCACTCTTCTCCACCCACTCCTGCCTGCACTCTTTTCTTCACTTCTCTAACATACTCCATTACTTTGCAATGTTGACCCCAGGTATCTAAACTCATCTACCTTCACCACCTCTTCTCCCAGCAACTGCACCACTCCACTGCCCTCTCTTCCATTTACACACATGTACTCTGTCTTACTCCTACTGACTTTCATTCCCCTTCTCTCCAGCACGTACTTTTACCTCTCCAAGCTCTTCTCAACCTGCTCCCTACTCTCACCAAAAATCACAATATCATCCGCAAACATCATAGTTCATGGAGACTTCTGTCTGACTTCGTCCTTCAACCTGTCCATCATCACTGCAAACAGGAAAGGGCTCAGAGCTGATCCTTGATGCAGTCCAACCTCCACCTTCAACCAGTCTGTAGTTCCTACTGCACACTTCACTGCTGTCACACTGTCCTTATACATGTCCTGCACCACTTTCACATACTTCTCTGACACTCGTAACTTCCTCTTACAATACCACAACTCGGCACCCTGTCATGCGCTTTCTCCAAATCCACAAACACACAATGCAACTCCTTCTGACCTTCTCTATACTTCTCTATCAACATTCTAAATACAAATTTTGCATCTGTAGTGCTCTTCCTTGTCATAAAACCATATTGGTCACCTCTTCTCTCAGCCTGGCTTCCACTAGTCTTTCTCATAACGTCATGGTGTGACTGATCAACTTTATTCCCCTGTGTTTACTGCAGGTCTGCACATCTCACTTATTCTTAAAAATCGGTACCAGCACCCTCCTTCCCCATTTCTCAGGCATCCTCTCACCTTCCAGAACCTTGTTAACCCCTTAGCCTATAGCGCTGTGCTAGCACAACTGATATCCCATTGTTTGGAGGTGTTTATGTTTAACAATAGATTAAATAAAAACGAGTAACCATGTCTAACTTTACATCATCATAATATTTACAAATATTGTACTATTGTAATATTGTAATAACGAGTCATAAACGCATTCACTGCTGCAAATCCCGGTTTATGTATAAAGATAAGGGTCCACTGAACAACATGCCATAAAGTATTTTTGCTCCAATCGAACAATATTGTTGTAATTTAGATGATTATCCTTTTGTTTATTGACAGTACTTTGGTTGGTGAATTGTTTGTATATGTTTTGGAATAACTTTTGCATAAAAAATGCTATCTTGGTGGTATAAAACCAAATATGACTGGTAGAATATAGTGTTTTTTTATTTATTTATTTATTATTTTTTTTTTATTTGTGGTTGTTTTTTTTTTTTTGTAAAAAAACAAAAACCAACCACAAATAAAAAAAATAAAATAAAATAAAATAAAATAAAATAAAAATAAAAACTGGGACGGTGCTGTGAGGATTGGGCAGCAGTCGAAGGCGGGGGCCTGCTTAGACTGCTGCCCCCGCGACCCGAATTGCGGATAAGCGGGAGAAAATGAATGAATGAATGAATGAATAAATAAATAAAAAACTGTCAAAGAGGCGGAATTTTAAGCTTGAGCCTACACTCTATTGTCAGGTGCCGTGACGTTTTTAATGCACCACCCATTATTTCAAACATTTTATTTCCAGCCAGTAGCATTATAGAAACAAAATGATTGATAAAAAAAAAATTAGCCAATGAGTGCAGGATTCTAGAGATATATGGAATGATATTATTCCCCAGGTCGGTAAGTTCTTAGTTTTATTACTCTTTAGAAAACTTTAGAGGTCAAAGAAAAGGGCATGTGTGAGCACTGTGACAGTCCTGTAAGTGGATGCAGCTCTAGGTTCTGTGCAAACAGCTCGTACTAACTGGACTTTGTTTACAAAAAAAATAAAAAATAAAAATAAGGAACAGTCAAAAAGGTTGTTTTATCAGAAATTTGCAAATAGCAATATTCTTGGGACGGAGTAACAACAGAGACTTAGTGATCTGCAATAGGATGGCAAATCTGAGCCTATATTACGTCTGTAAGTTACAATATATCTCCCTTAACAGTTTTATAGGATGTTATGCGTTTTATTGCGTTTGTTTTTATAAGAGAATTGCTTGAAAAGTGTGTGTGTATGTGTGTGTGTGTGTGTATTTTGGGATTGGAATGGCCGGGCATCAATATGAATGGCCATGACTGTAAAACAATAGCTTGTCTGGCTACCTGGCTATCAATATGAATGCCAAGTCAATATCAATAAGCAAACATGAATAACAATAGCCTTTAATTGTTAGCCATTAACCTCTTAGTCGTCAGGGTTGCACCAGCGCAACCGATATCCCATTGTTCTCAGGTGTTAATGTTTAGCAATAGATTAAATAAAAAGGGAAAAGACTAACTATGACTAACTATACATCTGTAATGCGAGAAGCTGAGGCGAAAGCCGAAGTGAAACAAAGCAATGTTTAATGTCAGATACAAGGCAATGCCAACACAGAACACTTGCAAAAGGTAATGTCCAGTGGTGCGCTAACTGCAGCGCGGCCCACAGAGTCCCGAACCGCATGCAAGGTGGGTCGTGAAGACAAATCCCAAGGTGCGCGAAGGGAAGCGCGGAGCTGAGCGAAAACGGGGAAGCGTAACGCGAAAACCACAGCAGGGAAACAAAACACGTACGAAACAATAACGGACGGTGAGTGGGTGAAAGTGAGGGGTTTAAATAGGCAGGTGATTAGTGTGTGAATGAGCTGCAGGTGATCCACCTCAGTAGTCGGGCGAAGAGCTCTGTGTGGGAGCCTCAATCTTAGGTCCCTCGTTGATAGCCACACCCGATCCCCTAGAAGAAAGCGAGGGGCATCCAGCACCGAGTGTCGGCGTGTCGCAGAGTGTTACGGAGGGCCCTACGCAACTGTGTGTGTGCAGACTCCCAGACCCGATTGCTCTCCCGAAACCAGGCGTCCACCGCAGGCACGTTGCTGGGCACGTCTGTCCACGGGAACAGGGGCAGCTGGTACCCCAGCACACACTAAAAAGGAGTAAGACCCATGCTGTTCTGGCGGAGGGAGTTCTGGGCATACTCAGCCCACGGGAGGAACCAGCTCCAATTCCCCTGGTCCTGGCTGCAGTAGGTGCGGAGGTGTCTTCCTTTCCGCCTGGCCATTCGTCTGCAGGTGGTAACCAGAAGACAGGTTCACTGACACCCCCAAGAGCTGGAAGAAGGCCTTCCATACCTGCGATGTAAACTGCGGGCCACGGCCCGAGACGATCTCCTCCGGCAAACCAAAGCACCTAAAAACATGATGAAACAGGGCCTCAGCCGTTTCGAGGGCCGTTGGTAACCCCTTCAGAGGAATAAAGTGGCAGACCTTCGAGAAGCGGTCCACCACCACCAGGACGCACGTGTTGCCTCCGGACTGGGGTAGGTCTGTGACGAAGTCAATCCCCAGATGCGACCAAGGGCGCTGAGGAACGGGCAGCGGCACCAGCTTGCCCACCGGGAGGTGTCGCAGAACATTGGCCATGGCGCAGGTGAAACAGCCCTGAACATAGTGTGTGATTTCCTCGGCCATCCTAGGCCACCAGTACTGTGCCTGGACCAGCTGGACTGTCTGCTTCTCCCCCGGGTGGCCCGTGCCTGGGACCTCGTGCACTGACTGGATGAGATTCTGCCGGCAAAACACAGGTACAAAGACACGCCCCGTGGGACATCCAACGGGGGTGGTTTCCCGTAAGGAGGCCCTGCGGATCTCGCTGTCGATCTCCCAAAAGATGGGACCCACGACGAGTGCTGGAGGGAGTATGCGATCCGGGTCGCTGGGTTCTTCAGGACCGAACACCCGGGAGAGTGCGTCTGCCTTCCCGTTGAGGGCTCCGGCTCGGTAGGTGACCTGGAACTTGAACCTGGTGAAGAACAGGGCCCAGTGGGCCTGTATGGGATTCAGTCTCCGGGCCTCTTGCAGGAACTGGAGGTTTTTGTGGTCGGTGATTACCGTAAAAGGGTGCTCTGCTCCCTCTAGCCAGTGCTGCCACTCCTCCAGGGCTATCTTGATGGTGAGGAGCTCCCTGTTACCAATGTCATAGTTCTGCTCTGCCCGTGAGAGCTTGTGGGAGAAGTAGGCGCAGGGATGGAGCTGTGAAGGGGCCCCAGACAGTTGAGAGAGGGTTGCACCGACACCGGTTGACGAGGCGTCTACCTCAACCACAAAGGGTCTCCATTGATCCGGGTGACGCAGGAAGGGTGCAAAACAGAAACGCCTCCTGAGCTCATTGAGGGCCTCCTGGGCTCCTGGGGTCCATTTCAGGCTACGGGCCTCTCCCCTGAGGAGCGAGGTGAGGGGAGCCGTGATTCTGCTGTAACCCTGAATGAACCTGCGGTAGAAGTTTGTGAAACCCAGGAATCATTGGAGCTCCTTAATAGTACCCGGGATGGGCCAGTCCCTCACCGCCTTCACCTTACCCTTGTCCATCTGGATGCCCTGCGCACTAATCACGTACCCCAGGAAGTGAACCTCCTGGTGATGGAACTCACACTTCGAGAGGTTCAGGTACATTTTGTGTGAACGAAGGGCTCCCAGGATGTCACGCACGTGGCTGTGGTGTTCCTCCAGGTTCCGGGAGTAGATGAGGATGTCATCGATGTAAACCATGACGAACCTCTGGAGGTAGAGCCGGAGCACTTAATTCATGAACCCCTGGAAGAACGCCGGCGCGATGGAGAGGCCGTATGGCATGACCCGATACTCATAATGTCCGGTAGGTGTAACGAAGGCAGTCTTCCATTCATCACCTTTCCTGATGCGTGCCAGGTTGTATGCGCTCCTTAGGTCGAGTTTGGAGAACACCCTTGCCTCCTTCAGGTCCTCCAGGGCTGCTGGTATAATGGCAGGGGGTAAGGGAGAGGAGCAATCTGGGCATTAAGCTGATGGTAGTCAATGCAGGGACGAAGGCCACCGTCCTTTTTCCCCACAAAGAAAAAGCTCGAAGCGGCCGGCGAGGAGGATGCGGCGATGAAACCCTGGCTTTGTGCTTGCTGGATGTGTTCCTCCATAGCAGGGTGTTCGGGTGTGGAAAGAGGATAGATCTGGCCTTTAGGCAGCTTGGCCCCTGGAAGCAGGTCGATGCCACAATCCTAGGGCCGGTGCGGGGGAAGACGCGTGGCCGCCTGGGCACAGAAAACGTCCCTAAAAGCCAGGTACTCCTGAAGGATTTCACCCTGGGTCTTTGTTGTTGCCTCCTCCACCCTGGTTGCTCCTATTGTGACCTGGGGGACGCGTTTCGGGAGCTGGGTGAGGCATGTGGCGTGGCAGTGAGGACTCCATTGCAGGATGTCGCAGGGGTCCCAGGAGCATCTTGGAGAGTGTTGTTGCAGCCAGGGCTTCCCTAGGATCACACTAACGGTGGAACTGTCGAGAACCATGAACCGGATGAACCTGTAGGGTGATCACTGGGGCACAGAACTTCACCTAGCCCTTCCCCAGTGGACGCCCCTGGATGATCTGAAGTCCTGGGAGCCCCTCTTTTGGGGGAGCTGTAGGTGGTCGAGGCGGGCTTGGGAGATGAAGTTGCCTGCCGAGCAAGAGTCGACCAGGGCGCGTACAGAGAGAGGGGGTTAGCAGCATTACGGTGAGTTTAGATAAAGGTGAAATATCAGAAGGGAAATCCACTGTACACACCGCTGCGCGATCAGGACGATTGGAACACCTGGCAAAGGTGTGGCGGGGAGTGCCACAGTACAGACACTTCCCGGTGGCTAGGCGGTTGTTTCTCTCTCTGCAGGATAGCCGTTGTACTTCTAATTGCATCGGTTCAGTGTCTGGGTCCGCCGCAGCACAAGGTTGTGTACTCACATGCTGTGGTGGTGAATGACATGCCGCCAGACGCTGAGAAAGCCCAATCGATTTCCGGATAAACAGCTCCAAACCAACGTTGTCATCATGCACGGCCATAGCCTGTCTGATGCCTGGAGCTAAACCCAGCCGATACACACTGAGAAGTGCATTCTTGCTCCAGCCACTAAATGCCGCCTGGGTGTGGAAATGGAGGCTGTATTGGGTGATGTCATCCTTGCCCTGTCGTATGTTGAGCAGCTGGTCAGCAGTAGAGAGAACCCCGGAGGCGGCGCTAAAGACTTCCAGGAAGTGCACGGTAAATGCGGCGTACGTGCCCATCACGGGGCAGAAGAGGTGATGGGTCGGGCTTCCATTTTCAGGTAAACGCGGTGAAAATGCTCCGTGTTCCTTCCTTTGTTTTGTTAGGTCTGTTATTCTGTAATGCAAGAAGTTGAGGCGGAAGCCGAAGTGAAACAAAGCAATGTTTAATGTCAGATACAAGGCCATGCCAACACAGAACACTTGCAAAAGGTAATATCCAGTGGTGCGCTAACTGGAGCACGGGCCACAGAGTCCCGAACCGCATGCAAGGCGGGTCGTGAAGATAAATCCCAAGGTGCGCGAAGGGAAGTGCGGAGCTGAGCGAAAATGGGGAAGCGTAACGTGAAAAACCATAGCAGGGAAACAAAACACATGTACGAAACAATAACAGACGGTGAATGTGTGAAAGTGAGGTGTTTAAATAGGCAGGTGATTAGTGTGTGAATGAGCTGCAGGTGATCCACATCAGTAGTCGGGTGAAGAGCTCCGTGCTGGCGGGGCACGCACGGGAGAAGGAGCAGGGAGCTCCTTGACAACATCACTCTAAAAGTCTAAGCCTTTAGCAGCGATTTCAGATCACTGTTTTTCAATGGAAAACATATAACGAATGTATTTGCTGTATGTGTGTAAGCAGTACACAACAACAACATGCATAAAAAAATGCACTACATTATTATTGTATTATTTGTATGTATTATTTAAAGCTTGTGCTAACTGGAGTTTTGTTTACAAAAAAAATAAAAAATTTAAGAATGAAATGGACTGTTAAAGTTGTTTTATCTGAGATTTGCATGTAACATATACAACAATAGTCTTTAATGGTCAGCCATTCATTTATATGCAGACTGTATGAATAGAGTATAAATAGCCACCAGAGTTTAGCAGGTGGGTCTCAAACAAGGGAAGGGGAAAAAGGATCAGACATATCAGATAAATATTTGTAGATATCTGATTTGTCATGAAAATCTTCATAAAATTAAAAACTCAGACATTTGGCTTTCAATGTCATTATGGAGGAGTGGAAGAGGGTCCCTACAACAGCCTAATGCAGCTCAGCTCAGGTGAATTTCATGCCCCGGTGGATTAAGGCAGTGCTAGAAAACAATGTCATACAAAATATTGACACTTTGGATACAGTTTTAACATGTTCACTTTGGGTGTATTCACTTTTGTTACCAGTTATTTAGACAATAATGGCTGTATGTTGAGTTATTGTTTGAGGACATTTGCACAGCAGTACAGATTAACTGACTGACTTTGGCCTAATGAGTTTTTTGTCCTTACTTCCATTTTCAAGATGTACAGAGTATGACTGGATGATTCCTGAATGTATGGTTTCCAATGTGAAGCATGGAAGAGAAGTGGGTGTGATGGTGTGGGGGTGATTTGCTGGTGACACTGTTGATAACAGTCAAAATTGAGGGCACACTTAACCAGCATGGCATTATAGCATTTGGCTGTGACATGCCATCCCATGTGGTTTGTACTTGTGCCTCTAGGTTATGTATGATCTATTTTTATAAGTGAGAATTATTGAGTACTGCATCATATGACCTGGTCTTCAGTTGAGATGGTTTGGGATAAGTTGGACTAGAGAGTGAAAGTAAAGCAGCCAACAAGTACTCAACACTGCTGGCAACTCTTCAAGAATGTGAAAAACCATTCCAGGTAATTACTTCATGAGGCTGACAGAGAGAATGCCAAGAAAAATATATTCTTGGTTATTTAACACTTTTTTATTTACTACATAATTTAATACATATTCCTTCATAGTTTGGATGCCTAAAATATCGGTATACAATGTTGAAAACAATCAAAATTAAAAAAAAAACACTGAAGAAAAATGAGAAGCTTTTGCCCGGTACTGCATCTTCATTGCAGCAAAAGCCATGCATAATGGGAAAATGTTATAGTCCATAGAGAGTTAATTTTGCACATTCGTCTAAGCTCAGTACATTGCTCTCAAAACACTTTGGCATACTTTCCTTACAAAACTGTGCACAAATGTGTTTCTGTTTTTTAAGTGTTTTTTAAAAGGAGGGGGTGGGTTCGATGTAAGTTATAACATAACCTATACAGAGAAGAAGAGTGGAAGAGGCTAAATGAGAAAATGAAAATGAGAAGGTATAGAGAGGAAAAGGGTGAGAAGAGATGGGTAAAGTAGATAGCAATAGTGTACTGAAAATAGCAAGAGAAAAACACGTTAGAATGCATGAACAGAGACAAAGGAAACAGCAGGGTAGTAGAGGAAGAAGATGTAAAAGGATATAGTACAGACGGATTTCAAATATAATGAGATCCACCCTAATTAAATATGGAATAAATCATGGTGTCTTCTTTATAGAAGTTGGGCAAAGAGCTCATTCTTAAAAGAGATTTGCAGTGGCTTCAATCATCCATAAGTTTCAGAGTGAAAACTGTTATAACTATTCCATTCTAACATACCCTTCTTGGGTTCTAGATCTAGTTGAGTACTGTTAGTGTTTCAGAATGGAAATTGGAAAAAATTAAAGCATGCTTTTGTTCTTCAACTGAACAAAAGCATGCCATTGTTGAAATAGTGGTCCAGAACAACACCTGTCTCTGAGAAATTTGGCAAAAATAATAAAGTATAATCAGCTCTTTCATAATTCACCAGCATCGCCTTGCCACAATTTCTCATGTAAAGAGGAATGCCATCTGGATGAAACAGGTATACAAAATGCCATTTTGGAATTATAGCAGAATGAAGGAGTTGCAATTGTAGTTTGTTCAGGTATATATAAGCCACAAAATAACATATTTGTTTTCCTTTTGTATTTTTTTCTAATGTATCTATATTATTATTATTATTATTATTATTATAATTATTATTATTATTATTATTATTATTATACCCTAAGTGGAAAAATTCATGCATTTCTAGGCATGGTGCCACATCAGTGTCAGAACATAGAATTTCAATACCATTACTTGGTGGAAAAACAAAACATACATTTAAAAAAGAAAACACTAATTTACCAAACTTTGTGGGTTTTTTTTAATTTAGAGGATTTTAAAGGTAGCAGTGCTACTAATTTTAATAAAATACCTGTATGTTAATGAATGTGACTTCTTTCTTAAGAAGAAAGATGAGAAAGGGGAGGGCATCCAATTTGCATTTGTGCCACCATCAGTGTTCATGAAAAATTTGTAGCCAATTTCACCTTGTTTGATGCAATTTTAGTTATTTAAAAACTAATGTTGCGACAGCACACATTGTTGTCTTGGGGCCAAATAGCACAAAAAGGACCCTACATTTTAAAAAATCTAACTCAATGAAATCTTTCTACAGGTTTACCAGAGAATGAAGCAAAGTGTTATAGTTGTTTGGGACAATGTGCAATTCCATATTTCAGCACTGGTGCACAAGTGGTTTGGAAATCACACACATTTCTGTTTTTTTAGCACATTTTTATTTACTACATAATTACATACATGTTCTTTTATAGTTTTGTTGTCTTTAGTATTAATGAACAATGTTTAACAGAATAAAAATTACAACAAATTATAACACATAACAATCTGCAGAAAAAGCTATGCAATCTTGATCTCTGCACTTAAAGCTCAGAACGACGTGACTGTGAGGAAGTCCACCCTTTTGTTTGTCTTTCCACTGCTGATGTGAGCAAAGCTCTAAGCATAGTCTACCTATAGAAAGTACAACCCAACAACAGTGATTAGCATATCTGCAGACCAGCTGCTAGATGTTCTTACTAACATCTCTCTAAGGAGTGCAATTGTTCAAACATACTTCAAGGTCACCACTATTGTCCTTAAGAAGTCCAGTGTGTCTCCTCCCTGTTTGGCCGGGTGACCAGCTTAGGGGAAAAGTCGTGGTTGTGCCACACTTCTATTTGAGATTTAATAAGGCCACTGTGGTCTTAGAAATCTTCAGTGTCCCCAGATCCGTGCAGATCCTTCCCCAGATCTGTTACAACAATCCTCTCTCAGCTCTTCAGGCAGTTTTTTTGACCTCATGGCTTGTTTTTTTTTGCTCTAATATGCATTGTCAGCTGTGAACCCTTCTATCGAGAGGTGTGTGCCAAATCATTTCTAATCAATAATCTTTTCTACAGGTGGACTTCAATCAATCCACTGCTCTGAATTTCCAGCAATGGGATTGTAATAACTTTAAGGAGTGGGGACATGAACACTAGTGGTGGGCCACGGGGAGGAGAGCTAGGGTGATGGAAGAACCAAATTGCAGGGACGAGCTCAGAGACAGGATTTTTATTTTGAAAAAAAAGAGAAAAAGGCAGCATCAAAAACTCAGGTGAATGGCAAAACACAAACACAGTGAAATAAACGAAAGAAACCTGAAAGTTGGTTCACCAGAAATCTTCTTCTTTCGGCTTCTCCCAATAGGGGTCACCACAGCGGATCATCCGTCTCCTGGTTCACCAAAAATCAAATCTAAAATAACTAGGCAAACCTCGGAGGCAAAAACCCCCCAAAAACCTTGGGAAGAATAAATCAGAACCTCGGACTAGAACCTCGGGAAATACTAGGCCTGAAGGGATATCTATTACCTCGGGGAATGCCTAGCTTAAACATAAACTGAAAGAACTAGACAACAAAATGACCAGTGTTGTGCTAGTTACTAAAAAATAGTAACTAGTTACAGTTACTCGTTACTTCATTCAAAAAGTAACTCAATTACTTTGTTAATTACTTACACAAAAAAGTAATGCGTTACTGTTAAAAGTAACTTTTTAGTTACTTTTTTAAGGATTTTCTTTAATGTTTCCATTGATGCCCTTTTAAGTCAGACCAGCACAAACTAAATATATCACAAGGATTTTTGAAATAAATAACAAAACAAGCTGAATAATATACAGTGGAACCCGGTTATGTCGATGTCCTAGGGGGGTGCCAAAAAGCATCGAGGTAACCGATGATCGAGATAAACGAAAATCAAAATGGCGGCAATATATTAACGTGCTTGAAATTTCTTAATGTACATGATGTGCGTTAATAAATGAGAATGTGCATGCACGTGTTTTTGAAGGTTTTTTTTACACAACAGCGTTGCCGCGATTTGTTTAATGAAGGCATGCTATAAAAATACATACAGTACATGTTTATCTGTCATGAATCCACCTGCCACGCCCCCTTCAGTGTGTCAGGTGCTTTCTCGGCTGCTTTCTCTGAAGCTCCCGGCTTTAATCGCGCACATATGGTGCTTGTTTAGCATCATCACCAGCTCCTATTTAAACTTCCACACTCTCACTGTCCGTTATTGTTGGTATATGTTGGTTCACGGGCGGTCGTTGTTATCGCTCATGCGTTTCCCGGTACGTGCCTTCCCACCGGCACTCTCTTAACGGCTGCTCTTTTCTTCCCAAAGCAGCGCCGCACCCCTACTAACACTACATACACTAGCACTAACTAACAGCAGAGGTAGCATCTGTAAGGCTTGTTTTTTCCGCCACTTCAGCGAGTTCTTCTGCGGCCGCACCGAGATAACCGACGTTAAATGGCAAATTTTTCCTCCCTTGTGCTCGAGATATCAGGGTTCGGCGACATAACCGATAAAAAATGCCTAGAAAAAGTGAGAATTTGGCGGTACCACTTCAAAAACGTCGACTTAATAGGGTTGTCGAGGTAACCGAGGGTGAGATAACCAGGTTCCACTGTATTATAATAATATATATACAGTAGTTACAACCTTCAAACCAGAAAGACACAGCTCATTTGACTGAAATGTTTTTGTCTTTATACTCAACTAAAGTGAAATAATGAGCATATTTCCACTTTGAGAAACTCATCTTGCTCTCACCTCGACTCGCCATTACTGCCGCACAGACATGAATAAACGGAGACACGTCCACAGTGCGTCTTCTTCGTGTTTACAGTGGTTCATCCACCAATCCTACAATGCATCGCTGCTGTAAACAGGTTAGACTGTAGGCTACACTTCAGCCAAAATTCATTCATTTAAAAAAGTAAGGAAGAGAAGTCAGGAAAAGAACTCTTGTGATCCCAGAGTTCCGGAAGGAGGAACAGGGCTCGGCAAAATCCACGAGTGAGAAAAGCCTCGGGAGAAGGAACTCCGGGAGGTGAGCAGGGACCGGAAACTTAAGAAGGCTCAGGAAAAAAACATCAGAATGTGAACAGAAACAGGAAACTCGAGAAGGCTCGAGCCACGTGCCAGGAAATGGAGAGAACCCTTCACTAGGGAAGTGGGGAATTCGTGAAGGCAACGGAGCTAGAAAGGGAAACTCGAGAAGGCTCTAATGGCGTGAGAGGGGAGAACCCTAGTGTCAAGGAACGCTCGCTGAAGTGGCGGAAAAAACAAGCCTTACAGATGCATTACAAAATAGTGCCGCCAGTAAACCTAGTGTATATTAAACAGTGCAGTGTGTAAAAGAGAACTGAGTACTGAGTACAGGAGTGTAAATTGTATTTAACAAAATGTAAACAAAGGGTTTGTGCAAAACAGCAATAACAGCAGTCAAAAAAATTTGCAAAAACAGCATGGAAAACAGCATGTAAACAGTTTGTAATAATGAGGTAATATTATAAGGGTGGTGCTGAAGAGATGGATGTGTGAAGTGAGTACGAGTGTGTGTTGAGTCTGGGTTGTACAGATCAGTCACACAGTTGAGTGTGTGTGTGCATTCAGTTCAGTTCTTTGTTGAGAAACCTGATGGCTTGAAGCAAGAAACTGTTGCACAGTCTGGATGTTAGTTGAATGCTGTGGAACCGCTTTCCTGATGGCAGGAGCGTGAATAATGTGTGTGATTGGTGTGAGGGGTCGTCCACAATGCTGTTGGCTTTGCGGATGCAGTGTGTGGTGTAAGAGAAAATGAGGGGACAACGATGATCATAATAAAGCAAGGGTCATTCCCATCTTAAAGAAACTTGCTCTGGACCCATCATACCCACTCCATTGGTAAAGTCATATCCTCACATGTTATTTTTTACCATTGCTATGCAGATGACACTCAACTCATCTTTTCTTTCCCACCCTCAGATACCACAGCTTCCGCTTGGATCTCTGCATGCTTGGCAGACATATCTTCATGGATGGGTACTCATCAACTAAAACTTAACCCCAGCAAAACAGAACTGCTGGTCATCCCAGGTGATTCATCTCCAGGTCAAGATCTCCAAATAACTCTTCATGACTCTCTGCTCTCCCCTTCAGCCACTGCTCTTAACCTTGGGGTAACTATGAACAAACAATTGTCCTTCTTCTCACATGTTGCTAATGTGGCTCGTTCCTGTTGATTTCTTCTCTACAACATCTGAAGGATTCAAGGATTCATTTCTGTTTACACAGGCTGCCCAGGTGCTTGTTCAGTCTCTTGTGATTTCAAGACTGGTATACTGCAACTCTCTGATGGCAGGTCTTCCTCTGAACGCTATTTGTCCACTGCAAATGATACAAAACGCAGCTGCACGACTTGTGTTCAATCAGCCCAAGTTCTCCCATTCCACCCACTGCTGAACTTACTTCACTGGCTTCCAGTAGCTGCACGTATCAGATTCAAAACACTGATGTTTGTCTACAAGGCCAAAAATGGACCAGCGCCAACTTAACTCATCACATCTCGCACTGCACCATGCTGTCTGAGATCCGCCAGCACTGCTCGACTGGTACCACCTTCACTCAGAATAAGAGGTAAGTATTCTTCAAGGCTCTTCTCTGTTCTGGCACCGAGGTGGTGGAATGAACTTCCCCTAAATGTCCGTACAGCAGAGTCCCTGACTATCTTCAAGCAACGGTTAAAGACCTACCTCTTCCTGAAACACTTAAATTAGCTCTTTCAAAGTTCGCTTTGTAGAATTCAAGAGTCCTATTTATATTAAGTTTGTAATCTTGTGTACCAGTGTAGATTTATTCATTGCTAGAGACTCAAAGCACTTTTGTACATCACTCTGGATAAGGGCATCTGCTAAATGCCCTTGAAGGCATGTAAATGAAGAAGTTTATAACAGCATTGCAGTGACAAAATACATGAAGCACTTTGGAATCATCAAAGTCAGAAAGAACCCAGAGCAAACTCTGCCCAGATATTTCATATTGTTGTTCCCTTTGAGGTGTAGACAGTATTTAGCTTTTAAATGTAAATTAAATGTGGGACATGTGTAAAAGACAAAAGGGGTGGGTGATACCACTCTCGCAGCAGAGGTCAGCAAGTGGTAATCACCGGTAATCACCGGCCCCACAGCAGGTCAGGTTAGGGTATTGTTTAAATGATAATCGTGGTCTCAGACACCTTTTGTGACCTTTTTAGACACCGGACTGATTAAATTAAGACTATGATTAAGATTGATAAAACTAAAATTCTATATCAAACTACATAACTACTTTTTATTAAATTTAAGCCGTTTTGCGGATCAATTTAATTTGACCGTGGGGTGGAATCTGGGTTGAGGCAGACTGTAAAAGACTGTTGTAAGAATTACAGACTGCCTCAACCCAGATTCCACCCTACGCTATATCAAATTCAGCTCATCCGCAAAATGGCTCCAAATTGATAAAAAGTAGTTATGTAGTTTGATGTAGAATTCCAGTTGTATCAATCCTAATCATAGTCTTGATCATTTACACAATACCCCTTCCTGACCTGCTGGGGGGCCGGCACCAGCAAAGGTGCGAATACTGGTGATTACCACCTGCTGACCTCCGCCCCCGAGAATGGTCTTCCCCAGCCTTTTGTTTCCTCACGCATGTCCTATATCTAATTTACATTTAAAGGAAACTTCGGTCTATACTTCAAAGGGAAGAACAATATAAAATATCTGGGCAGAGTTTTCTGTGAGTTCTTTCTGACTTCGATGAACCCAAAGTGCTTCGTGTATTTTGTCACTGCTACGCTGTTATAAACTTCTTCATTACGATCTTCGGTGTCCTCATCATTTTTTCTTACACTGTACAATCCCCCCTTTGATGCTTTTGGCCCTGAAGCATTACATCTTCCCTAACCCTAACCCTAACCCTTTGCACAGATTACACTTCCTGTCTTAAGCAAGTGCCCAGTGGCAGTGAAGCCCTGCCTTAGGTTGTCCTCCTTCGACCGTCAGAGAATCTTACCAGTCATCAGATCATCACCTCATGCACACCGGTTATCGCTTCATCCCATTCGGCATGCTTACCATGCAATTATAGTATATGTAAAATCTTATCCGTCATTGGGTCATCACCTTAGTCATTCCTGTTATCGCTTCATCCAATTGTTCAAACACATTAGACATATTTCTATTAAATATTTCGCTATATGTAAAATTTTAACTGGTTTTGGAATGGAGGCCTTCAAGGGCCATCACAACTAATAAAGATGTAGGGTGCCCACCCAATGGCCCAGTGACGGAATCCACTGGTGTGGGTGAAGGTATGCTGCGTGTTAGTCCTTTTTGCGTGGCTGTAAAAGATTACTCAAATAGATTGCACTTTGTTACATTAATCCAGTTTTAACCTCTAATCTGACTCCAATTTATAATAAAGATTTAACTTGAATATCTCTAATTCAAGCTGATCACCCTATTGGTTGTACTTCTTCTTTAATTTTAATAGATTATTCTAAGCATTCCGTCTTTTATTGTGGTCTTGGAGTTGCTTAGAACCTTGTGCTCGGCTAGAGTAGAACTATACAGTTCGGTAGAACTATACCTGCTCACAGAGGCAAATTGGCCAGTCTGAATCTTAGTCAGAGGATATAACGGTAAACTAATATTCTTTAAGTAGGCCGCTCAGTGCTTGCTCATTCATAAAAAACTATTGATTTAGTTACTTGGTCATTAGAAATTTCCCCACTGTGGGACGAATAAAGGTTTATCTCATCTTATCTTATAACTTGCTAAGTCAGTGATAGCCACTACACATGCTCATGGACACAAACTCGCCAGACTGTCCCTTAGTCAGAGGCTATACCGGTAAACTAATATTCTTTAAGTAGGCCGCCCAATGCTTGCTCATGCATAAAGAATACTGTATTTAGTCACTTAGTTATAACTTGCTAAAGTCAGAGATAGTCAGAAATCAGAAGGTCCCAGACGTTGTGCTTTATGCTCCATCCGTTCATGAGCCTTTAGTTTGTACTATCTTGGTCACAGATTTGCAGTAACGCCAGACTACATAATTAACTAGATATAAATGATTTCAGAACATTTTAGAGTTAATCAAGACTTTTACATTTATTTGACTAAATGGGGCTATCATTGGATGGTGATTTTTGTCCAAGGTTTAGTGATATTATAGTCGATGTGAAGCTGGCACCTGCAAAGGTCTAAGGGCTACGGCAGAATAAACTGTCGTACGTAGGGAATGAATACGGTGTCGGAAGTAGCAGCACTGGAACAGAGTAAATATAAAGATAAGTGGAACTGCTAATGGCACACCCTCGAATGACCCAATCCCACCAGGTGTAGACATACTGTGCTGAGCAGGTGGATGAGCTGGATAGGATGTATGCAGTCCTCTTAGCCAGGTTTTTCTCCACCTGTGCTTGGTTAAGATGATATTCAGTATGCAAAATCATATTCTGCACCAAGTCCATTGTGTCAACCAAGGTTTGTGTACCTTGTTCATAGAAGTTGTCCTCCTACCACTGGGAGACATCAATGTCTATTAGCACTCTCCCTAAGATATTTATCTGACCCATAGAGAAATCCTCTGTCACCTCCAAGCAGAAGGTGTGATTTGCAGGGCAGGTCAGACCTCCATACGTAAATGAGTTCATTTCACTGATGACACACCACTGTGTATGAGAAACCTGAACAGCATCAGAATGACCATGCAATGATTGTACATCAATAATTTTAGAATTATTAGAGGCAAATGGTTGTAAAGTGTTACAAGCACAAATAATATAGCTAGATGTTTCATGACAACAGGTACGAGTTGTAAATAAGATCTCAGTGCCCTTTAAAGTCATATACCCTGTAAGGTGGTCCCATTTAATTATTTGATCTTTTACTACGATGCCAATAAATCGTATAGTGGTGGAATTCAAATATACCTGATCTGGGTAAATTAAAGGGAAAGTAGCAAAAAAAACCAATGCAGCCAGAACACTTATTGCCAGTATACATCATTAACGTTGACAAAAGTTCAGAATAATTGATATCTTTAATTTTTTTCTGAGGTAAGCCATCTATGCAAATCTAAAATTTCAATCAGATCATTTAAGACATGCCTAGGTGTCTTATGGAGAAGTAGATTTAAAATTTCATGTCATGCTACAGTAAAAAGATCTTGTGCGTAAGTTCTGCAGGCTAAGTCATGCTTGATGGTACGGGTCTGATTGAAAATTGTATGGCTGATTGCGAGAAGCACTTGCGCTTCAGATCTAACCGCTTTAATAATGTTTTCATTACTATTCGTGATGTGTTGAAAACCAGTGGCCACCTGGTTTGCCAACCACATTGATAATTGCGACTGTCCTGTTATTTTATAAGTGTTGGCTATAGAATTAATTGAACCAAAAAGGCCTGCTATATTTCCAAACAGGTCTCGTATAGTGCGGACAGGTGAAATTTGAGCTGCAAGTCTGTTTTTATAATCAGAGACTAAATCATTGATGCGTGACTGTAACCATGCATACGTTTTATCATTGTCACTACAATGTTTTACATAGGCAGACAGGATATTAGAAATTTTTATATTCACAGGTAGTTAGATTAAAACAATGATGTATAATTAATTAACAATTTTGAGGATTTGTAAAATTGTTCATGTCTATCTCACATTTTCCCACACAATATGTACCCTCATTTCGGCTTGTCCAGACAAAAGATTTTTATATGTTATCAGTAGTTGGGTGTGACAGATTGAACAAAAGTTCTGTGAACTTTATATGTGTAGCATTGTGAGTTATGCTATGTGTGCATCTGTAAACTGCTGGTTCTAAATCCTTGGTGGAGTAACACCTTTTTAGGATTTTGACCCTGGTTGTCATTTCCATATAAAGTGTACAAACCACCAATGTTTGATCCAGGATACCTTTTAAGTTTATACCAGACAGTAATGTTATGTAAGGATAATAATGCACCTGTATATCCTGTTATGTTTCTGACCGGAAGATGAGTGGAACCTGTGTTACAGCAAATTTGTGTTGCACAATCTGGATCCGGTGCTACACCGGGAGGCCATGTAACTATATCTTTATATGTAATTGCAGTGAACGATTTGGATGGCCCCTTAGTATATTTCCATACCCTTCTTCTTCTTCTTCTTCTTTCGGCTGCTCCCATTAGGGGTCGCCACAGCAGATCATCCGTCTCCATACCACCCTGTCCTTTACATCTGCCTCTTTTACACCAACTACCTGCATGTCTTCCCTCACCACATCCATGAACCTCCTCCTTGGCCTTCCTCTTTTCCTCCTACCTGGTGGCTCCATCCTCAGCATTCTCCTACCAATATAATTCATGTCCCTCCTCTGCACATGTCCAAACCATCTCAATCTCGCCTCCCTCACCTTGTCACCAAAACATCCTACATGCGCTGTCCCTCTAATAAACTAATTTCTAATCTTATCCATCCTCGTCACTCCCAACGAAAACCTTAACATCTTCAGCTCTGCTACCACCAGCTCCACCTCCTGTCTTTTACTCAATGCCACTGTCTCTAATCCATACAACATCGCAGGTCTCACCACAGTCCTATAAACTTTCCCTTTCATTTTTTGCAGATACCCTACTATCACAAATCACTCCTGTCACTCTTCTCTACCCACTCCACCCTGCCTGCACTCTTTTCTTCACTTCTCTAACACACTCTCTATTACTTTGCACTGTTGACCCCAATTACCTGAACTCCTCCACCTTCTCCAGCTCTTCTCCAAGCAAACGCATCACTCCACTGCCCTCCCTCTCAATCACAAACATGTACTCTGTCTTATTCCTTCTGAGTTTCATTCCCCTTCTCTCCAGCGCATATCTCCACCTCTCCAGGGACTTTTCAACCTGCTCCCTACTCTCACAACAAATCACAATATCATCCGCAAACATCATAGTCCAGGGAGACTCCTGTCTCACCTCGTCAGTCAAACTGTCCATCACCACTGCAAACAGGAAAGGGCTCAGGGCCGATCCTTGATGCAGTCCAACCTTCACCCTGAACCAGTCTGTCATACCTACTGCACACTTCACTGCCGTCACACTGTCCTCATACATGTCCTGCATCACCCTCACATACTTTTCTGACACACCTGACTTCCTCATACAATACCACAACTCCTCTCTTGGAACCCTGTCGTACGCTTTCTCTAAATCCACAAATACACAATGCAATTCCTTTTGTCCTTCTCTATACTTCTCCATCAACATTCTCAAAGCAAATAAGGCATCTGTGGTGTTCTTCCTCGGCATGAAACCATACTGTTGCTCACAGATGGCACACTTCTTCTCCATTCCTCAGGCATCTTCTCACCTTCCAAAATCCTGTTAAACAGTCTGGTCAAAAACTCCACTGCCATCTCTCCTAAACATCTCCACGCTTCTACCGGTATGTCATCTGGTCCAACCGACTTTCCACTCTTCATCCTCTTAATCGCTGCTCTCACTTCCTTCTTACTAATCCTATCTACATCCTGCTTCACCAACTCCACATCATCCAACCTTCTCTCTCTCTGATTTTCCTCATTCATCAGCTGCTCAAAATACTCCCTCCACCTTCTCAACACACTCTCCTCACTAGTCAACACATTTCCCTTTCCATCCTTTACTGCTCTAACTTGCAGTACATCCTTCCCAGCTCGGTCCCTCTGCCTGGCCAATCGGTATAAATCCTTTTCTCCTTCCTTCTTGTCCAACCTCTCATACAGCTCCTCATATGCCTTTTCCTTGGCTTTCGCCACATCCCTCTTAACCTGCTGCCGCATCTCCTTGTACTCCTGCCTACTTTTCTCATCACTCTGTCTATCCCACTTCTGTTTTGCCAACCTCTTTCTCCTTATGCTCTCCTGCACTTCCTGATTCCACCACCACGTCTCCTTGTCTTGCTTTCTATTTCCAGATGTCACACCAAGTACTTTTTTAGCTGCCTCTCTCAACACTCCTGCAGTAGTTGCCCAATCAACCAACACCTCCTTAACACCACTGAGCCTCTGTCTGACCTCTTCCCTGAACCTCACACTACACTCTTCCTCCTTCAGTTTCCACCATCTTATTCTTCTTTCAGTCCTCACTCTCCTCCTCTTCTTCTTCTCCTACAAAACCATCCTACAGACCACCATCCGATGCTGTCTAGCTACACTGTCCCCTGCCAATACCTTACAGTCTCCAATCTCCTTCAGGTTGCATCTCTTGCATAGCACATAGTCCACCTGTGTGCACCTTCCTCCACTCTTATACATCACCCTATGATCCTTCTTCTTCTTAAAATAAGTGTTCAACACTGCCATTTCCATCCTTTTAGCAAAATCTACCACCATCTGCCCTTCCACATTCCTCTCCTTAAAACCATACCTACCCATCACCTGCTCATCACCTCTGTTCCCTTCACCTACATGCCCATTAAAGTCTGCCCCAATCACCAATCGTTCTTTCCTAGGTACACCATCTACCACTTTATCTAATTCAATCCAGAATCTTTCCTTCTCCTCCATCTCACAGCCAACTTGTGGAGAATAGGCACTGATGACATTTATCATCATCCATTCAACTTCCACCTTCACGATCATCACCCTATCAGAAACTCTCTTCACCTCCACTACACTCTTACTGTACTCTTCCTTCAGAATCACCCCTACACCATTTCTCTTTCCATCCACACCATGATAAAACAGTTTAAACCCACCTACAATGCTCCTGGCCTTACTCCCTTTCCACTTGGTCCCATGAACACACAGCATATCTACCTTTCTCCTCTCCATCATATCAGCTATCTCTCTCCCTTTACCCGTCATAGTACCAACATTTAATGTACCAACCCGAACCTCCACTCTCCTGCACTGCTCCTTTTCCTGCCGTCTCTGTAGACGTCTTCCTCCTCTCCTTCTCCTCCTAAGGCCAACAGTAGCCCTATTTCCACCGGTACCCTGTCGGCTAACGATACCTGTGGCGGTCGTTGTTAACCCGGGCCTCGACCGATCCGGTATGAAATTCTCATTTGTGATCCGCATATTTGATTTGGCACATGTTTTACGCTGGATGCCCTTCCTAACGCAACCCTCCCCATTTACCCGGGCTTAGGACCGGCACTAAGAGTGCACTGGCTTGTGCATCCATAATGGCTGGGTTGATTTCCATACCCATCTCCCATATTTTGGGGTGTGTGTGAGTGTAACCCGTTGTCCCAATTCAATGCAGGTGGGACTCGACACTGTTCAGACATCTCACATCCATAGGATTGCTATTACTGTCCTGAAAAATAGACATAACACAAAGATCACAGCTAATTTGATGAAATTTTAAACAGTTTGCATTGGGACATGTGATACCATCTCATCTTTTCTCTGATGGTCATGGCCACACAGCTGTTGCAAATAGCTTAAATTTCATATGGCCCGTGCCATCTAGAGGAAAATGCATTTTGTTTATTAAAGACACGAATTATAACAATGTCTCCTTCTGCAAATTTCATTTAAATTGGTGCCCCCAGCAAGGTATGATTTGGTTTGCTATCACATGTGCCACTGTGTTCGCTGTGTTATTGCAAGTGGGAATTGCTTAAACCCATTTTGAAAATGTATCAATGTACCAAACCCCCCCCCTCCCCTTGCCACTGGGTGGCAATAAAATCCAATGGTAGGTTTTCCCAGAGCCCTTTAGGTGGTTTAGGCCTGAGTAGGTTTGTTCGGCCTTGCGTCCCTTGAGTAGCACACACCAAACAGATGTTGCACCATCTCTCAATATCTGTGGTCGTTGCTTCCCACCAAAACTGTCTTTGTATCAGCTGCAATGTCTTTGCTGGTGATACGTGAGCATACTCATGATACATCTGGATTACTGGTTTTTGTAGGGCTCCAAGAACAAAAAAATTTCCATCTCTTAGTACAGTACCTTCAATAACATTAATCAATTGATCATGCTTTAAATGCGGTACGAGATCTCCGTCAGAGACCAACAAGTCTTTTTGGTACTGTTGAAGATCTATAAGAGAAACCTGAATTGCACTCATGGTGGGAGCGCATGGCACCTTGCCCTGCCAACTGTTGCCTTTTAATGCAGCTACTTTAGCCAGTTGGTCAACAAAGTTCTTGTTTTTGTACATGTTAATCAGATGCTTTAATCTTCGCTTGAAATTGCTTTAATGCATCTGATTGCACTATTTTCAAGCTCTTTATTGCTTGCAATGGTGCACGCATTCTCTTCCAGAATTTTTATTTATTTATTTATTTATTTATTTATTTATTTATTTATTTATTTATTTATTTATTTTATGGAGCAAATTAAGAATTGCATTCGAAATCTTACTATAATGGATTTTTGACTGTAGTTTTCACCCCACTGTGGAGTACCACGCTAGAATTGTATATTTATTTTATCATTTTATCATACTTTATCATTGAATCATTTATTATTAGGTCTAATCCTTTATCATATAAACGAGCACAATTTTAATCAAAAAGGCAACAGACTCCATTACTCCCTTGTCTCCACTCATTATATTATTTTCCTGATAATCCACGTTGTTTTAATAATCTTAGATTATACCGGCTTTCTCCGGTCTCCTGTCTAACACCTGGGTATGTCGACCCGTTCTATAAATGTGTCTATATGGGGTGCGTCTTTCCTTTCCCTCAAGACTTTCCAAACAAAAGTTAAACAAAATGAACTTACCAGATCAACTGAAGATGGAGAAGGAAAAACTTAAACCTCATGTTCTGTTGAATCTGAAATGTCCCGCCGAAAGACGTCACTCACCTAAGACTGGGAGATCACGTCAAGATCACCAATTTGTAGGGTGCACATCTAATGGCCCAATGACCGAATCTACTGGTGTGGGTGAATGTATGCTGCGTGTTAGTCCTTCTTGCGTGGGTGTAAAGGAATAAATAGATTGCACTTTGTTACATTAATCCAATTTTAACCTCTAATCTGACTCCAATTTATAATAAAGATTTAACTTGAATATCTCTAATTTAAGCTGATCACTTTATTGGTTGTACTTCTTCTTTAATTTTAATAGATTATTCTAAGCATTCCGTCTTTTCAATTATTTATTTACTGTGGTCCTGGAGTCACTTAGAACCTTGTGCTCGGCTAACTATACCTGCTCACGGAGGCACATTGGCCAGTCCGAATCTTAGTCAGAGGATATAACGGTAAACTAATATTCTTTAAGAAGGCCGTTCAATGCTTGCTCATTCATAAAGAACTATTGATTTAGTTACTTGGTCATAAATTGCTAAGTCAGTGATAGCCGCTACACATGCTCACGGACACAAACTCGCCAGACTGTCCCTTAGTCAGAGGATATAACGGTAAACTAATATTCTTTAAGTAGGCCGCTCAATGCTTGCTCATGCATAAAGAATACTGTATTTAGTCTCTTAGTTATAACTTGCTTAAGTCAGAGATAGTGGTAGTTCTCGGGGTCTGGCCTCATGAAGTTGCATGGCAGTTCTCGGGGTCTGGTACCATGAACAGATCTGACCATCCTTACAGAGACATCATACATTGATTATTGAATTATCCGCAATCTGATGTTTTAACATGGAACACATACAAATGAACATAATACACTGACAAATAATTAGGAAAATACATCCACAAACAGTAAGGCTTTTAAAAGCCATGAGAACAAATTGAAACATCCAATAGTGATTATAGAATTATCTGCACTCTGCTGTCTTAACATGTAACACATATAAAATAATATTTGGCAAAGAATAAGGAATATACATACATACATACATACAGATCTTTAAAGTTACATCCTTAATTGAACCAGATAGGAAAAAAGCTAAATCCATCATGCATTTGTTTGTTTTTCTCCTTTCAGACCTGCTTTAGGAACAGTGTAAATTATTTGACTGTAAATTCACAGTAAATTACTGGCAACTAGTTGCATTACTTTCACAGGAAGGTACTGTATGTAACTTCACAGTAAATTACTGTCAAGTTGTTACTGTACTTTCACAGTATGTTACCGTGTCATTTTTACAGTAAAGACTTGTGAAATGACAGCTGCTTACTGTAACCTCACAGTAGTTAGGCCTTCGTATTACTGTGAATTAGCAGTATGCTCCTGTAGTAATATGTTATTTTACTGTGAAATTACAAGTAATGTCTTTTAGATTACTGTGATATAGCAGCAATATTCCATATAATAATTGCATTTAGCTGTTAAGTTACAGTTAATGTAATGCAATTTAGCATGAGTCTGCTGTAGATTTACAGTGTACACTGTAATAGTACTGGCTATATAAATAACTTAACATTAAAACAATGTTAAATTCAAATAAACACAATCAAAAATTTCATGCGTTTATTTTATACATTTATTACATACATACATTTATTTATTATTCAATGACTATCTCGAAAAATATTTTCCAGAACTGCTTATACTTTACACTGTAAAAACCTGCACTTACATTTTTTTATTTAATTAACTTGAAGTTACTCTTAAATTTCACCTTCTTGACCAATGAGGAGTTGCTATAAATTATAAAAATGAATTTTAATTAGCTTAAGTTATTTTAAGTTTATTTTTATAATTAATAGCAACTCCTCACCTGTCAAAAAAGTTTAAGTGAATTGTAATTTCAAGTCCAACTCCATTAAAATGTAATTGCAACAAGGCTTTTTACAGCGTAGACAGACATTAACTCATTCGTTGTGTTTCTTTATTGAACAAAGAGACAATATAGAACATAGTAAGTTTATAAAGTGCATAACTGCCTAGCTAAACAAAGAACATAGTAAGTGTCAAAGTGCATAACTGCCTAGCTAAACAAAGAACCATAGTAAGTGTCAAAGTGCATAACTGCCTAGCTAAACAAAGAACATAGTAAGTGTCAAAAGGGATAACTGCCTAGCTAAAAAAAGAAAAAAATTTTGGATCACACTAGACTGACATCCATTCAAAATCAATAAGTTTTCTTATGAGTGTACAGACTTGCTGGTTGATGAGTCCTTTCTGCTTCTTTGACTCTGTGCCTGTCTCCGGATTAATGCCCAAAAAGCGCCTATAAACAAAAAGGCAGAAAGAAAAACTGTTAGTTTCTTTCAAGTGGGATGAAGAAGTAGCCTTCAGTTGGTCAATGCTTTTGCAGTACAAAGCAAAACTAATGTTAGCTCAGTTCGAACAAGGTGACATTACTTTGGTCCAGTTAAACCCCAAACATTTAAATAAATAATTTTGGTATGGATTTTCTCCTCAATAAAATGTTATCTATTTGCTTGAATCTGTGAAAAGTGAAAAGATATGTTCATATCATTTGGACACTGCTGCTTTTATACTGCACAAAAAGTTATAAAGTAACATGATGCACATAAAGTGTATGGATCAGCTTATTGCAGCATGTCAAAACCTTTCCAGGGCCCCAAAACACACTTAAGCCCGATTTATAGTCGTGTGTAAGGTCTACGCCATAGGCTATTTATTTTTTTCATGTTGTCATCTGGACTTCTGTCACAAAATACATTTAAGATGCTAGAGCATCTGTATCTTAAAACAGCTTTACAGGGTGTATAGCTTATCTAAATGAGATGTAAATGAGCCCTATTGTCACTCCCAGCAGAATCTGTGAATAACTCAAAATGCCCCAGATCTGACTTGTGTCCCTACTTTCCGTGATCGGTCACATATATGTCATATGTATAAAGGATTTGAGTCTGTGGAGCAAAACAAGAGCTTATTGCTTTAGTTAAGTCAGTCTGCCATTTAATTCCAACCGTTCTTTTGTAAATATTCAGTTTGTATGTTACGCTCTTATGACGTTTATTGGTGCAACACTAAAATTAGTAGTGCTTAAGTTGTAAATTAGTGTCCCTTTACATTGCAACTAGGTTGTAACTTACGCACAGCTGGTGCAACTGGCCCCAGAGGATTAATGTAGACATTACCTTTGAATGAATTCCAGAGTGCAAGAACCGCTGTCAGCATACTTTAAATTAAAATTATAGTAGCTGGCAAAAGTGGCCGCCAGACCAGTTGTAAAGTCAGGGTGAGGTCCCATGACCACTTGACCCTCCAGCGACAGCATCCATGCCCTCGGCGTCAACGTGTCACCTGAAACAAAACCATATATACTCATAATGCCATACTCTTGAGGAAAGGATAAAACATTATTTCAGAGAATTGTTTCTAAACACATAAATTAATTGCTGAAACACGTTACAAAGACTGAACTATGAATTACTGAATTGTGGAGTTACACCGTTAAACAGTTTTTCCACATTTCTGTGTTCAGGATTTTTTGGGTGGGGCTAAAACGGTAACTCTTTGATGCACTGGAGCCATCGAGCATGGCCCCGCCTGTAACATTTGCGATCATCCATTCAGGTTCTAGCAGTATTTGATAGTTGAGAGAGAGACTCTCCAGATTTTGCAAATGTCAGTGATGCAAAAGAAAGCTTGTTTACCATATTAATATGGTAAACAAGCTTTCTTTTGCATCACTGACATTTGCACATAGTCTAGATTTGGTAACTCAAAAATCTAATTCTGGGATATTTTTAACAAAAAGAATTGCTCTTCTGGATCGAATGATATGGTCAGTTAATATAGTCTCGTCTTCACCAAACCAGCAGGAAGTGCTGGTTGTAGCTCTGTGTATTCTTGCATCATTCTCAACATTGGAAAGGCCAATGTTAACATCCATTCAGCCATCTTGGTTTGGTGATTCTGAAAAACTCAGGAATACAGAAAAAATTGCTCCTCTCCTTTTCACACATAAAAGTTATCCGCGTATCCAGAGTTTCCTCTGAAAACACTGGGCACATTAACAATAAATAAACATTAAATGGGATGGAAGCTCATTACCAAAGCATCACTCAAGTTTAAGGTGTAGCACCTCTAAATTCTGTGGAAAGAAGCATGACATGTTAAAATTCAGCAGTTAACTCTACTCTTTACTGTGGTGTTGTTGGTGTTACTTATGGTAGAAATAACCCATACAATTCCACCTTGAGAGATTGGTTCGAGAGATTGGTTAGTTAACACATACACATTTGAAAAATCTAATGACTAAACAATTGTTCCATTAGCTCAGCAGTTTCTATAGACATGCAAGCTTATACATTTCCTCTTATCTTAGCTTGTCAGCAGTCACTTTAAAACATGTCTAATAGGACAAAACTTTAGCTAGATCATTATGAAATTGTTTAGTTTAAATCTCCAACATAAGATTACTGATCATGGTTAACATTTACAGCTCTAATGGGCCTAAATGCTACAATTCTAACCCAAATCCAGTCTTATGAGACAGTTCTGAACTACTTTGTTGTAAATGTATTACAGTGCATTAACATCGACAGCATCACAATTCCTGCAATAGTCAAAATGAATACACAACAGTAGCAACTTTAGATACATTATCATAAATGGTAAAGGGAGAGAGGTAGCTGTTATGAGGGAGAGGAGAAAGGTAGATATGTTGTATATGTTGTGTGTTCAGGAGACCAAGTGGAAGGGAAGTATGGCCAGGAACATTGAAGGGGGGGTTTAAACTGTTCTTTTATGGTGTGGATGGAAAGAGAAATGGTGTAGGGGTGATTCTGAAGGAAGAGTACAGTAACAGTGTAGTGGAGGTGAAGAGAGTTTCTGATAGAGTGATGATAAATGTCATCAGTGCCTATGCTTCACAAGTGGGTTGTGAGATGGGGGAGAAAGAAAAACTCTGGAGTGAGATAGATGAAGTGGTAGAAGGTGTACCTAGGCATGAAAGATTGGTGATTAGGGCTGACTTTAATGGGCATGTAGGTGAAGGGAACAGAGGTGATGGGGAGGTGATGGGTTGGTATTGTTTTTCAGGAGAGAAATGTGGAAGGGCAGATGGTGGACGATTTTGCTAAAAGGATGAAAATGGCAGTAGTTAACACTTAATTTAAGAAGAAGGTGTATCATAGTGTGAGGTATAAGAGTGGAGGAAGGTGCACACAGGTGGACTATGTTCTATGTAGGAGATGCAACCTGAAGGAGTTAGGAGACTGTAAGGTGTTGGCAGGGGACAGTGTAGCTAGACAGCATCTTATGGTGGTCTGTAGGATGGTTTTGGAGGTAAAAAATAAGAGGAGGAGTGTGAGGACTAAAAGAAGAATAAGATGGTGGAAGCTAAAGGAGGAAGACAGTAGTATGATATTCAGGGAAGTGGTCAGACAGGGGCTCGGTGGTGGTAAAGAGGTGCTGGATGATTGGGCAACTACAGCAGAACTGATAAGGCATACAGCTAGAAAGGTACTTGGTGTAACATCTAAGAGATGTGGTGGTGGAATGAGAAAGTGCAGGTAAGCATAAGAAGAAAGGGGTTGGCAAAACAAAATTGGGATCGACAGAGAGATGAGAAAATTAGGCAGGAGTACAAGGAGATGCGGCAGCAGGTAGAGCGGGATGTGGCAAAAGCCAAGAAAAAGGCATATGAGGAGCTATATGAGAAGTTGGGCACTAAGGAAGGAGAAAAGGATTTATACCGATTGGCCAGGCAGAGGAACCAAGCTGGGAAGAATACATAAAGGGGATATAGTCAGGGAATGCCATTACATGGTCTGAAGAGACTGTTCCCTACTGCCCATGACAAGTAATAAATATTTTGTTAAATGACAGACACATTTAGTGTATATAAGACAATGTCTGTGTCCAGCTAAGGTGGAATCGCACTGACTATGACTGATGTAAATTTTAAACATAGGTATAACCCCATCTACAAAAAAGTTGAGACTGTGTAAAAAGTAAATAGAAAACATAATACAAATAATCTGATAAATCTATATTGTATTCACAAGTTAACATGGAAAACATCAAATGTATAAACTAAGGAAATAAAATATAAGGTAATTTAATAATTGAGTGTGCAGCATCCCCTCTTCTTTTAACAACAGTCTGTATACATCTAGGAACTGAGAAATCCAGTTGCTGGAGCTTTAGGAAAAAAACGTTAAAAAAGGTTAAAAAAAATTATAAAAAAGGTCATTTGGAATCTCAACAAATGTAAAAAAGTTGGAGCAGGACAACAAAATGCTGTTTTATGAAGTGTTACTAAAAATAATAAACAGCAAGAGGAACATTTTGCATGTAATTTGATAAATTGCCAACATTAAGCATTTTATCTATTAAATTCAAGAAACTAAGAGAAAATAAACTTCTCAATTTTTTTTTTTTTTTTTTTTGTCTAATAATTTTGTTAGGTTGCATTTCATTATGATCTTCCTCAAACAGATTTTAAATGAACACTGACTCATTGACTTTCTCTGCCAGAAGCTGCAAATCTTTCAGCAATACATTGAAAATCAACAACAAAATTATTTTCTGAACACAAAATCAAGGTCCTACAAGGTTTTTCCAGTTCTCTGTCAGCTCTAGGGCGAACTGAAAAAGAAAGACCACAGAGATGGGCCTTGAAATTTGAAGGATCTGGAAAGATTCTGTATAAAAGAATGTCTTACACATCTTGCCAAGTAGTCGACATTATCAGGCATTATAGCAGAATATTCAAAGCTGTTACCTTGGGAAAAGAGGTAGCAAAACTAGGTTTTTTTTTTGTAAATTCCTCCTTTCCTAAAAAATAGTAGCCTGCCCCAATAAAAAAATACTCTTTCAAGTGAAAATATTCTCAAAAGGGCATTTAAAATTTATTTTGTCCACGTTTTTAAGATAGAGGTCAAGCAGCTTAAAATACAATATACAGTGATGTGTTTAACTCTCTGGCTGTGTCAGCCAAACATCAAGATGTACTGGGATCATTATTTAGGCTAAGAAGAGCCATTATTATTGAGTGTACTGATAATGGTCCGAATTATAGATCCACAAATATAAGCATAAAAACCTGACCTGTTGTACAGACAACATATTGTCTTAGAAAGTGCAACCTTAAATGAATCGCAAGAATTTTAAAGTATCCCCATTCATGATACATACAGTATAGGCCATACCTCATACATCACAACTGGAATATTTTAGCAGACTATATTGCACCATATTGCAATTTTCACACATTTGGGCATTGGTGGATAATTAAATACCAAAGAAGGCAAAATCTTAATTTCAGACACAAGCTAGCTGTAGAGTCTGAGTAGGTCTTATTAGGTGTACTTGCCCATAGATATCGGGGGGTGGGTGGGGGGTTGGTTGGTCAGAGACAGATTAGTGCTCTTCCGTTTCCTATGTTAGTATTAGTACACCATGTCTAACATTCCCACAATTTCACATACAAATCTTGGCAGCTGGGTATAAGGGGACAGATCTGCAATGAAATTTCTTTGCTTCCATAAATATTTTATGCAAATGAAAATTTAATTCTTTGCTTAGTTTAACCAATTTCCCTCTGTAAATAGTGCATATGCAAAGGAGATTACAACATTTGCAAGTTTGTTTATAATTTAATTTTTTGATGTTGTGGTTGGCAGAGGGTAGAAATGGAACACCTGTGAGTGTTTATAATGTTCCATCTCTCTCACAGCTGTTCCTTTTCAAAACTCCTTGCTGGCGTAATAATTTCATAAAATTTCATGATTTACCATCTGCTAGGGCCTGGCTATAAGCACATGCAATAAGCATTTGTATGGCACAAGGCCCAGAAAGGTACAATAACTGTATATTTTAACTTAATGGCTTTTCAGAGCATGCAAATTTTCAAGTGGCAGATTGCAACGATGCTACAGTGAAGGCAGGCAAGCTCTTTTTGTCTCCTCCCTCAGTTTCTATTTTATCACATGACACACAGGCACCCACTTACTCAATCTTTCTCTCACGCTCTCTCACACACGCACACCCCTCTATTGGCCTGTGTCAATATTCAACTGACAAACTTGAGAGGAAAAAGAGACAAGGTAGGATGTACAAATATATAATTTCACAAATATATACTTTTAGCTCTTTTAATTTCAGAATCTTAAGTTAATTAAAATGATTATTCAAACAATTGGGGGAAGTAATCACTAAAACTAATTAAATTGTATTCTTGTAAAAAAAAAAAAAAAAAAAAAAAACCCGAATGTTAACAAAAATAAAGAGATGGTTGTTGACTTCAGAAAAGCACAGTAGCCATTCTCCACTGTTCATCGATGGATCCTCAATGGAGATCAACAGGAGGAGCAAATTCCTTGGTAATTATCTGGTGGAGAACTTCACCTGGTCACTCAAAACCAGCTCCATCACCAAGAAATCCTAACATCATCTCTACTTCTTGCACACTCACTCACTCACTCACTCACTCACCCGTAGGTTACTGAACTGCTAAAAACTTAAACTCAAACACACACTCAATACTCATTTCAATTCATACACATCCATGTGTCCGTTTACAAGTACACTTATTTGCAGTTCTCTTTTTTGCACAATGTACTCTATAACATATTATATAGTGGGTATACTGGTTGGAGCTAACCCAGCCATTAGGGTTGCACAAGCCAGTGCACTCTTAGTGCCGGTCCCAAGCCCGGATAAATGGGAAGGGTTGTGTTAGGAAGGGCATACAGCGTAGAACGTGGCAAATCAAATATGCGGATCACAAAAGAGAAATTCATACCGGATTGGTCGAGGCCCAGATTAACAACGACCACCATAGGATTTCGTTAGCCAACAGGGTACCGGTGGAAATTGGGCTACTGTTGGCTGAAGGAGGAGAAGGAGAGGCGGAAAACATCTACAGAGACGGCAGGGAAAGGAGAAGTGTAGGAGAATGGAGATAAGGGTAAGTACTTTAAATGTTGGTTCTATGACTGGTAAAGGGAGAGAGGTAGCTGATATGATGGAGAGGAGAACGGTAGATATGTTGTGTGTTCTGGAGACCAAGTGGAAAGGAAGTAAGGCCAGGAACATTGGAGGTGGGTTTAAACCAGACATGGGCAAAGTACGGCCACACACGGCCCGTTGGGTTTATTAATCTGGCCCGCCAAACATGACCAAATTTTATTAAAATAGGTACGGGTAAACATTGTTTAATTTACCTTTCCCCTGTAATCCCCACGTTTCCCCTAATTATGTCGCACTTCAGCTCCATTGACGTTGTTCGCGTGCAATACTCTCTTCTTCTATTAAGAGAGCTTAATCTGATACTCTTTCTGACAAACACTTTGGATCTATCCTGAGAATTGCCACAACAAAACTTACAAAATAAGGAGTTCAACAACACTGTTCCTACTGAAACTGAACTGAACAAAAAAAAGATAAACAAATTGGTGATCTTTTGGCACTTGATGAAACTGAATTGGCCAAATCTCTAATGTTATGTTATGCTTCACAAGTGGGTTGTGAGATGGAGGAAAAGGAAAAATTCTGGAGTGAGTTGGATGAAGTGGTAGAAGGTGTACCCAGGAATAAAAGATTGGTGATTGGGGCAGACTTTAATAGGCATGTAGGTGAAGGGAACAGAGGTGATGGGTAGGTATGGCTTTAAGGAGAGGAATGTGGAAGGGCAGATGGTGGTAGATTTTGCTAAAAGGATTGAAATGGCAGTGGTGACCATTTATTTTAAGAAGAAGGAGGATCATAGTGTGAGGTATAAAAGTGGAGGAAGGTGCACACAGGTGGACTATGTTCTATGTAGGAGATGCAACCTGAAGAAGATTGGAGACTGTAAGGTGTTGGCAGTGGACAGTGTAGCTAGACAGCATCACATGGTGGTCTGTAGGATGGTTTTGGAGGTAAAGAAGCAGAGGAGGAGAGTGAAGACAAAGAAGAATAAGATGGTGGAAACTGAAGGCGGAAGACTGGAGTGTAAGATTCAGGGAAGAGGTCGGTGACGGGCTCGGTGGTGGTAAGGAGGTCCTGGATGATTGGGCAACTACTGCAGAAGTGATAAGGGAGACAGCTAGAAAGGTACTTGGTGTGGCATTTGGAAATAGAAAGGAAGACAACGAGACCTGGTGGTTAAATGAGGAAGTGCAGGAAAGCACAAGGAGAAAGAGGTTGGCAAACCAGAATTTGGGATCGGCGGAGAGATGAGAAAAGAAGGCCGGTAAAGGGGGATGTGGTGAAAGCCAAGGAAAAGGCATATGAAGAGCTGTATAAGCAGTTGGACACTAAGGAAAAAAGAAAAGGATTTGTACTGATTAGCCAGGCAGAGGGACCGAGCTGGAAAGGATGTGCTGCAAGTTAGAGCAATAAAGGATGGAGATGGAAATGTGTTGACTAGTGAGGAGAGTGTGTTGAGAAGATGTAGGGAGTATTTTAAGCAGCTGATGAACGAGGAACATGAGAAAGAGGGAAGGTTGGATGGTGTAGAGTTAGTGAAGCAGGATGTGGATAGAATTTGTAAGGAGGAAGTAAAAGCAGCTATTAAGAGGATGAAGAGTGGAACTTCAGTTGGACCAGATGACATACCGGAAGCATGTAGATGTTTAAGTGAGATGGCAGTGGAGTTTTTAACAAGATTGTTTAACAGGATTTTGGAAGGTGAGAGGATGCCTGAGGAATAGAGAAGGACTGTGCTGGTACCGATCTTTAAGAACAAGGGGGATGTGCAGACCTGGGAAGTTATGGGAAAGAGTAGGGGAAGCCAAGCACCAGTGTGGTTTTATGCCGAGAAAGAGCACCACAGATGCATTATTTGTATAGAGAAGGTCAGAAGAAGTTGCATTGTGTGTTTGTTGATTTAGAGAAAGCATACAACAGGGTGCCAAGAGAGAAGTTATGATACTGTAGCAGGAAGTCAGGTGTGTCAGAGAAGTATGTGAGGGTGGTGCAGGACATGTATGAGGACAGTGTGACAGCAGTAAAGTGTGTAGTAGGAACGACAGACTGGTTCAAGGTGAAGGTTGGGCTGCATCAAGGATCGGCTCTGAGCCCTTTCCTGTGGTGATGGACCGGTTGACAGACAAGGTCAGACAGGATTCTCCATGGACTATGATGTTTGTGGATGATAGTTATTTGTGGTTAAAGTAGGGAGCACGTGGAGAAGAGCCTGGAAAGGTGGAGGTACGCACTGGAGAGAAGGGGAATGAAAGTCAGTAGGAGTAAGACAGAGTACATGTGTGTGAATGAGAGGGAGGTCAGTGGAGTGGTGGGGTTGCAGGGAAAAGAGGTGGTGAAGGTGGAGGAGTTCAGTTACCTGATGTCAACAGTGCTAAGTAATGGAGACTGTGTTAGAGAAGTGAAGAAAAGAGTGCAGGCAGGGTGGAGAAGAATGGCAGGAGTGATTTGTGATAGAAGAGTATTTGCGAGAGAGAAAGGGAAAGTTTATAGGACTGTGGTGAGACCTGATATGTTGTATGGTTTAGAGATAGGGGCAGTGAGTAAATGACAGGAGGCAGAGCTGGAGGTAGCACAGGTGAAGATGTTAAGGTTTTTGTTGGGGGTGACAAGGATGGACAAGATTAGAAATGAGTTTATTAGAGGGACAGCGCATGTAGGATGTTTTGGAGACAAGGTGAGTGAGGCGCGATTGAGATGGTTTGGACATGTTCAGAGTAGGTAGGAGAATGCTGAGGATGGAGCCGCTAGGAAGGAGGAAAAGAGGAAGACCAAGGAGGGGGTTTATGGATGTGGTAAGGGAAGACATGCAGGTAGTTAAGTTGAAAGAGGCAGATGTGGAGGACAGGGGGGTATGGAGACGGATGATCCACTGTGGTGACCTCTAATGTGAGAAGCCAAAAGAAGAAAAAGAAGAAGATACTGGTTGGTGCTATTTTGTCCTTCACTGTCTGTACTGTCTGTTTGCACAGTCTTGTCTGCAGTGTTTGCACTAGGTTGAACACAGTGCACTTCATGTGGCTAGGACAACTTACTTTAGTGCTTAGCTCTGTGTTCTGTAGCTCTGTGTTGTGGGATGTACCTCTGTCATTTTATGTAGCACCATGCTCCTGGAGAAAGGTTCTCTCATTTTACTGTGTACTGCATCAGCTATATATGGTTGAAATTGACATGACTAATAGCAAGAGCAGAAGAAAATGGTAATCAATCTTTAAAAAAATCCTTGCAAATTGATGTGATGTGATAATAGAAGAATGAGAGAGAATGTGGAACTTTTGGATATGTTTTAATAAACAATTAAATTAGTCATTATATTTTATTGGGTTTAAAATAATTTATAAAAGGTCAACATTTAAATAAACCTTTCTAAGATTCCAAGATGATGACTTCTACTTCTCACAAGAATCCTTTGATTTCTGCGATAATTATGATATGACATTCTTCAGATTAAATAGATATATTGGTGCCCAGAGAGTGCTGTGTCAAGAGTATGTAAATGATAGAATAATAGTGTATTAAAAGTAAGGTAGAATGGCAGTGTTTACAATCAATACATAAATGTTAAACATTGGCAACGTTGTATGTCAACAGATGGATAGATAGATAGATAGATAGATAGATAGATAGATAGATAGATAGATAGATAGATGGATAGATGGATAGATAGATAGATAGATAGATAGATAGATAGATAGATAGATAGATAGATAGATAGATAGATAGATAGATCCTAACATTGTCTTCACACATATAATGTGGTGATACAAATGAATAAGGTGTTCTTTATAAGTATACGTTTGTCCCTGATGAGCAAGACGGTGGCAACTGTGGCAAGGAAAAACTAATCAGAGATGGCATAAGGAGGAAACCTTGAGAGGAACCAGACTCAAGAGGGATTTAAGTAATCAGGTTACAGACTTTCTGAGAATTTCTACATTTTGGTTTCACTCGGGGGACAGACACAGTCTCAATATGGTGGATCCTGAGTGATGACTCTATGCAGCTAGCAGACGGTCAGTTTAGCCTGCCTGTTTGCTCCCTGGCCTTGGCTCTGGACAGTCACTTTTTAACTAATGCTGTCCTGAGACTATAACCTATACTACAAGAAATGAGAGCACACCTTCCTGAGTGGGATGGATACCATTCTACCCTAACACGCCAGCCTTGCCCTAAAAATTGCCCCAATTATCTATGAAGCTCACATTGTTTTGGACCACCACTGGGACATCCAGCAGTTCAGCGACCATAACCTGCTGTAAGCTACATCGCCACACCACACTGGGATGGGGCCAGAGCACATTACTGCATCGGACATTGCCTTTGCTAATTTACACACCTCTATAATATTACTTTTAGTAACCTCTGACTGTCAAAGGTGTATATCGCTAGCTCCTATGTGAAAAACTATCTTAGAGAACCTGTGCTTTTCTAAAAACCTCTGGCACCCTGGCTCCCAGTATATACCTGACCTGTGCTGCTGGTGCCCCTTAAGGTCTAGCTAATTTCATGTGCCTCAGAATAGAGTCTCCTATAACCAGAGATCTTTCAGGTTTCTTAGTCGGTGCTTCCTCCACAAAGATGGCCTAGGCTATAGGAAGATCGGTAGTACCCTGAAACTAAGTTACAGTACAGTGGCCAGGGTCATGTGGAAGTTTTCAAAGATCTCGCAAGAGTCTATCAAAAAAGTTAAGTCCTCATGCTGTACTTTAGGTGCAGGAGGGGGCTTAAAAAACAGATGCATTAGTGCTGCCAGCATTACTTTAGAGGTTGCAGAAGTAGCAGATCCACTTGTCAGTGCTCAGCCCATACGCCACACACTGCAACAAGTCCTCCATTTAATACATTCCTGAGGAAATTCTGATTTTATCTATGTTCTACATGTAAAAAGGACTGCATTCTGTACAATGCGATTCGATTTAATTATATTAGAGGAGCTAGTTAGCACTAAGTGATTAGGATGTTAGATATTGTAGCATATAGCAAATTTCTTTGACACGAGAATGCAAACATGCATAATCTATGCTGAACACGTGATCTCTATGCAAAAGAAATAATATTTACAAGCAAAGACTTGTAAAAGCTTACAACCTTTAAAAAGCCACTTTGTGTTTTCTAAAAAAATAAATAAATAAAAACCACTGGAGATTAGTGACTGGTCACAACCAAAACACAGTCAGGCAGTTAAGACAATGGTGGGTCAAGTGAACCTTCTTTCTCAACTGATATATCAGCAGCTATGCGATGAGATGCCTACATTTCTAGACAGTTCAATATCTAGTTAAAAAATGCACTGCATTTGTTAAGTTATAGTCACTAAATATATGTTGTATGTTTAGGAGACCAAGTGAAAATGGAGTAAGAGCAGGAACATTGGAGGTGGGTTTAAACTGTTTTACCATGGTGTGGATGGAAAGAGAAATGGTTTAGGGGTAATCCTGAAAGAAGAGTAGAATAATAGTGTAGTGGGAAGATGGAAGTTGAAAGGGTGATGATAAATGTCTTCAGTGCATATGCTCCACAAGTGGGTTGTGAGATGGTGGAGAAGGAAAAATTTTGGAGTGGAGAGTGTACCTAAGAATGAAAGATTGGTAATTGAAACAGACTCCAATGGCCAAGTTGGTGAAGGGAACAGAAGTAATGAGGAGGTGATGGGTAGTTATGGCTTTAAGGAGAGGAATGTGGAATCCAGATAGTTTTAGATTTTGCTAAAAGGATGAAAATGGCAGTGGTAAATACTTATTTTAAGAAGAAGGAGGAGTATAAGGTGACATATATGAGTGGAGCTAGAAAGGATGTGCTGCAAGTTGGTCAGTTGGCCCAGATGGTATACCAGTAGATGTGTGGAGATGTTTAGGAGAGATGACAGTGGTGTTTTTAACTAGATTGTTCAACAAGATTCTGGAAGGTGATAGGATGCGTGAGGAATGGAGAAGGAGTGTGCTGGTACCAATTTTTAAGAATAAGGGAGATGTGCAGAACTGCAGTAACTACAAGGGAATAATGTTGATCAATCAAACCAGGAAATTATGAGAAAAAGTAATTAAATCTATGCTGAAGAGATGACCATCTGTAAGCAACAGTATAATTTCAGGCTGTGGAAAAGCACTACAGACAGCAGTATTTGCTTTGGTAATGTTGATGGAGAAGTACAAAGAAGGTCAGAAAGAGTTGCATTGTGTGTTTGTGGATCTAGAGAAAGTGTACGATCATAGGGCCAGCAGGAGGAGAAGGACTCCAGCTCAGCAAACTCTCCCCAGAACTCTCAGGAGCAGAGCAACAGGGGGAAAGGCGTACAGGCGCGGCTGAGGCATCCAGCCCTAGAAGGTCTCTTGAGGTGCAAACAGGTCCACCTGAGCTCTGTGAAATTGTTCCCAGATTTGCTCTATTCCCCGAGCCTCGGCCCTTGCCTTGAGAGCACGTCTGCTCCCTGGTTTAAGCGGCCCAGGATATACGCTGTCTTTAAGAAGAGCAGCTTCCCTTGGGCCCACAGGAGGATCTGGCATGCCAGCTTGTACTGGAAGTGAGATTGCAGACCCCACTGGTGGTTGATATAGGAAACCACTAAAGTGTTGTCTGTACAGATACCTCAGAGCTTGAAGCATGGCCAGCATCTTGAGGCAGTTTATGTACCAAGCCAGATGGGACCTCCCCCCGAGACCTCCAGCAGAGCCGTCATAACCCCACCCTGTGAGAGACACGTCTGTATCATCTAAGGCACATAGGGTATGATGCATGACCTTGATTGTACGGAGTGGATTGTCCCTCAGAAAAAAACCCCAGGTCTTAAGCAACTACTTGTCTCGTGTGCAGGAGACCAAGTGGAACCACATTGGACATCGCTGCCATCAGACCCAGCAGTCTCTAAAATTGCTTTTAGATACTGCACAGTGAGTGACTGGCCTTCCCTGACTCTCTTGATGGCCGAGAGAATGAACTCAACACGAGCAGGGGACAGATATGCCCGCATAAGGGTTGAATCCCATACTACATCAAAGTAAGTGGTACTCTGTAATGGAGAAAACACACACTTTTTGGTGTTCAGCCTTTATCCCAGTTCCTTCATGTGGGCAAGAATGATATCTCGTTGCCGGATTGCCAGTTGCTCTGATTGAGCCAATATTAACCAATCGTCGATTATAATTTAAAAGCGGACGCCCCAAAGCCTCAGCAGGACCAGTGCCGCTTTGTGAACGTGCAGGGTGAGCAGAGGTGGCAAAAGTACACACATCCTTTACTTAAGTAGAAGTACAGATACTCATGTTTTAATACGCTGGTTTTGAAAATGTAAGAAGTAAAAAGTACAGATATTTGTGTTAAAATGTAATGAGTAAAAGTAAAAAGAGTCTGAAAAATAAATAGTGGAGTAAAGTACTGATACCAAAAAAATCTACTTAAGTACAGTAACTAATTATTTGTACTCCGTTACTTCCCACCTCTGAGGGTGAGAGGGCAAGAACAAACAGAAGGACCCAATTAGCAAACCTCAGGAGCTTCCTGTGAGCTGGAAGGATGGAAAAATAAAAGTATGCATCCTTCAAATCTATAGTCACAAAACAGTGCTCTGACCTAATTTGGGACACAACCTGCTTTAAGGTCAGCATCTTGAACCTGAGTCTCAAGAGCAAACGGTTTAGCTGACGCTTGTGGGGAACATCGATGGGACCCCTTCCTTAAGAGAGTGTTTAGTTTCTGTTATAGCTTGTTATAGCCTCTGTCTACACAGTGCAAGACCCACCAGGTCATGTCTGGCAGAGCCTGTTAAGCTCCCAAATAGTCTCTTAAGGGAATTAGTCCCTTGAGACTGACCTCTGGCATACCTAGAACCGGAGCAGTGCCCTGGAGCAGCTCTAGGGGCCTCCTGAGAGGTGACAAACCCCCCATGTTTGGTACGGTGCTGGGTGGAGGGCGAGGAGGGTGCCCTGAAGCTGCACCGGGGTGGGGTGGGCATATATAATGTGGTACGCAGTGCCCCTTCCCAGCCGGGTTTCCAGGTGGTCCTAGGTCAGGACCTTTTGGCCAAAATGCCTCGATTGAAGATGATGGTCTGGGGCTTCAGCCTCGCTCTCTCTTTGCACCTCACAATGCCGGGAGGTGGCAGATTGTGGTGGGGGCTGCGCCCACCGAGCAGCCCTACAGGGTTGACATGAAAGGAATCGCTGAAACGCTGCCGACTGTTTCTTTGTCTCCTGAAACCTGTCGACGACATTAACAGCATTAACAGCATCGCTGAACAGCCTGGTTGGCACAAGCGGAGCGTCTAGGAGGACTGCCCTATCCCTGTCAGAAAGAATTGACTGGGGGAGACAAATATGCCTATCTGTGAAAACAAGGGTGGCCCTAGACTGGCCAATGGCTTTAGCAGTCTCTTAAGTGGCCCTCATGGTAGCACAGTGGAGCTCACAGACCTGCTTGCCATCTTTCATGTCCAACTCCCACAGCAGATCGGCCTGATAGGCCTGGAGCACAGCCATGGTATGCAGGCAGCCTAAGGCCTGACCTGCTGAGGCATAGGCCTTGCCACCAGCCCCGAGATGGTTCTCAGGGGCTTGGTAGGCAGCGCTGGGGCTTTAAGGGACAACGCATCACCCAGGGAGAAATATTGAGCGAGCGTCTCTTCAATCCCACACTCTATCCCACACATAGCCACACTCCCTCAGTCCTACTATATTCGAATATATCAACCAAAGGGGTTAGAGGAATAAGGCATTGCCCACGACCTGGACAACTCGGTGTGTAGGTCTGGGAAAAAATGCAGAAAGGCGTGTATCCGAACCCTAGACTTAGCAGGTGAGGGAGGCGAAAGGGACAAGCCCATCTCCAAACCCTGCCTAACCCCAGTTCCTTGAACGCCGCTTTGCCTTGGCTTAATAGGGGCCAGAACCCCTAGGAGTGGGAGCACCCTCCTCAAAGAGTGCTCTCCAGGAGCGAAGCGTTCGCATTGACATGCAAGCACAATCTGCGCAGTTGGCTCATTCAAGAACAGACTTAGCATGCTCCACTCCCAGACAAGTAACACAGTTTGCGCGTATTACCCACCCCGCTGTTAATGCTGCGCTTTCTATTGGACTGTTTATACATGTGATTCAGAGCATGGACAACGCAAAGGCATTTCCAAAGCATTTCTGACACAGCTCGAGTTCCTGAAGGGGAACCACTGTTATTCTGTGCCATGAACACCAGGACTTCAGATGATGCTTTGCTGCTTTGCAATGTTCATTGTTAAAAGCGCTATACAAATAAATAAAAAAAAGAAAAAGATTTGAATTGAATAACAAGAGAGTCTTGTGGTTTACTGTGTCAATCTCTGTTTAAAGGTGAAGGGGAATGAGAATTGATGTCACCTTGGCAGACCTAGCAACATGTTACTGCTCAGTGATAGCCATAAAGGCACTATCTTTGGAATGTGTCTTTTTGAAACCAGACTGGTTAACATCTTAGAGTTTGCTCTGTTAGAGATACAGAGATAGAGGTATACACACAGTGTATTTAAATTATTTGGGTGAAAATAAAATAAATACTGGTTTGTTGCTTGCTAATATTAGAGGAATTTATATTCTTAAATGTAATAGGTATATGACCAAATGTTATGGAGCCATCAGTGATAGTGATGAAGAGGAGGGATTTTTGTGGGATGGTCTGGAGAATTGTGGATGAGTTTAGATCCAGTGGACCGGTGGTAGGATTGAAGGACAAGATGTTTTGTGTAAGTGATTGAGAAGGGGAATCCTGAATGTGAAGGTCTGGCAGAGGTTTTAAAGGTTTTTTAAAGGTTAAAGTTTTTTTTTAAGGTTTTTGCTTGTAAAAGGCAGTCTTAACAGTAGTCACTTTAGAAGATCCTGGTCAAAGATTGCTTTCTTTTTTGTTTTGTTTTTTCATTTTCTCTGACTGCTGCCTAAGACATCTGAACTGAGCAGGACATTTCTAGACAATGCAGCTGTGTCTATGTGGAATACTAACTGAACACACATTTGAACCAAGAAAAAAACTTGGTAGCTGCCAGAATTACTCCATCCAATGGTTTAACATACCCATCCATATCTATCACATTTATTGGTTGATGTTTTTCAACATCTTAGTGATTAGCTGCACAAACAGACAATAAGACTGCAGACTAAGCACTCATAATATTTTATTAACAATCACTATTGATTTTTCAATAGCTTAGTTGCAGAGAGTTGTTTTATTATAAATATATTTAATGTACAAATCAATAGGAACACTTGTTTTGCTGCTTCATTGGTTGGCAATAAAAACAAACATCTCAGGAACATAATGATATTTGCTCTTTAGAAGGCACAAGCAGATTTGGAATCAATAGCTTGGCCTTCTAGCTACTATGGTTAGTTGACAAGCCCTCTTTAAAATGTGGGAGATTGCATCCTAGTGCAGTTGTTTTTAAAAGAGCACTTTAAAAAAAATATATCTGACCATAGATTTATATATTATGTACCTAGGAGTCAGGAATCAGGGTTTTTGTAATTACAACTCCTCACTCTTTATAGCAAATTTGTGACACAAAGATTGTCAGAAAAATAAATCATGTTCACGCACCTGCCTAACATACTATTATAACCACAACAACCAATTGAGGATCAATAAAGATATAGCATCATATTAGTAAAATAACATTTCAAATATTACATTTGTTTTAAATAGCAACATGTTAGGAAGGCTAAATAATGCAGACAAAAGCAACAAATTATAAAATATTTATTTGTTAAAAATATATGTATGTTAGTTTGCAGATAACTTGGGGATATGTATTTAATTTTGTACTTAATGCAATCTTTATTCCTTTTCTTCAGATGCAACTGGTTTTGCCCAGTCAGCTGAGGCAGTCTAAATCCCCAAAAAGACAATCAGGCTAAGAGATCACTGCCAAGCCAAACCCCAATACCAAAAAAGTTTGGACATTGGCAAAATATATATTAAATCGTATAGAAAATTTCATAAACCCATATTTTATTCACAATAGTACATAAAAAAAAGGGCTATGTTCATAACTATGTAGAACATTCAATCGTCGTTGAACATCAGTCCATATACCTGATTGAAATGAGGAGACAAGTTGCAGAAGTTTTGGGAAGGAATGTTGTTCCATTCATGTATGATGCATGATTCTAAAAAAATGTATTCAGTCCTGCATACTTTTTGTCATATTTTTTTATTTCATGATGCGCTAAATGTTTTCAATTGGTGAAAGGTCAGGTCTGCAGATAACAAGCCAGAGGGTCCCTCTCCTCTTTAGGCTGGAGCGTATGGCATTCATGGTTTCCACAAGGAATGTCCAATTTCCATTTCTAAACACAGAGCAGTTTGCCTCAGACTTTGCCTCAGTCCATTTTAAATAAGCTTTGATTCAGAGAACTACTGGCCAGTCATGCACATCCTTCAGCTGGGACATGAAAAAGATCGGGTTCCAGCGGCAGACACAGTGGGACTTGAGGCAGATCGGCACTCGGTAGAACACTTTGGAGGTCGGGAAAGGCCAGATAAAGCATGGAGCGTGCCTCCTGGTGGCTGTCACTAACACCAAGACTTTCTGGCCAACGTGATGCGGTGGAGCGACACCCTCTGGGGAGGTCTGAGGCAGAGCGATGTCCTCTGTGGAGGTCTGAGGTGGAGCGACACCCTCTGTGGAGGTCTAAGGTGGAGCGATGCCCTCTGCAGAGACCATGACTTCAGTGAAACTCAGGGGCCAGGCAAACACCTTGGAGAGACTCTGGAGTGGAGCAGTGCCCTCGGCAGGACTCTGGAGCGGAGAATTACTGATTACTTATTATTCAAAATACTGCTTTTTCAAATGAGTCCTTGACTTGCCCGTTTAGGGTGGGGCAATTCCAATGCTTCAGTGCACCTGCTGGGTCTATGTTTGGCCAGATTGTACTGTCAGTGTTGGTACTGAGTGAGTGGAAGGACCCGAATGCAGGAGTCCACAGGGGTATGTAGAAAGCAGGCTGTAATGGGGCAAAAGATAAAAACTAAGTATAATAAAACAGTCCAAGTTCCAGGAGACAGAGCAATGCAGGGAAACCAAAATTTTAAATCCAAGACAGTCCAAAATTCAAGAACCGGTAAGGGCAGAGCAGAAACATACACCAAAAACAGTCCAGAGGCCAGAGCAGAGGCAGAACAGAACAGGGATCAGGATCAGGAACCCGATCAGGCAGGGTGGCAAGAATAATCCCAGCGACATGGGAAGCTGGTAAATGTGTTTGTGCTCCTTAAATAACTGGTAAAGCGGTAAAAATGGCAAGATGGCCATCAACACGGAAGCATGCGTCGCAAGACTGGAAGTGCGTGCCAGGAAACCAGAAGAGAGTGCTGCGGAGAGCCCAGTAGATCCTGACAGCAAATGAATAACAATTAACCATTTATCAGTTAAGATTTGAGTCTCTTCACAACTCTGTAACAGAGCTGGGTAAAGTGGTAAATTTCTCACTTGTGTTATTTGAACTTAGTGCAGTTTTAGACAACAATGATCATGTTATGCTCCTTTTTGACAAAATGCTGTTGGAGGCAATATTATGGCCCTTTCCAGGTTCAAGTTGTATTTGAGTGATTTTTGTGAATTTTTAGATGCAAATGGTGATCTCTCAATGCATACAGTACTAAGGTGAAGTTGGATGTTCCACAAGGTTCGTTTTAGGTCCAATTAGTTTCACATTTACATTTACATTTGTGGCATTTAGCAGACGCCCTTATCCAGAGCTACGTACAAAGTGTTTTGAGTCTCTGGCAATGAATAAATCTACACTGGTTCACAAGATTACAAACTTAATATAAATATAACTCTTGAATTCTACAAAGCAAACTTGAAAAGTGCTAATTTAAGTGTTTCAGGAAGAGGAGGTAGGTCTTCAATCGTTGCTTGAAGATAGCCAGGGACTCTGCTGTATGGACACCTAGGGGAAGTTCATTCCACCACCTCGGTGCCAAAACAGAGAAGAGCCTTGAAGTACACTTACCTCTCATTCTGAGAGAAGGTGGTACCAGTCGAGCAGTGCTGGAGGATCTCAGACAGCGTGGTGCAGTGCGAGTTGTGATGAGGTCGCTGAGGTAAGATGGCGCTGGTCCATTTTTGGCCTTGTAGGCAAGCATCAGTGTTTTGAATCTGATACGTGCATCTACTAGAAGCCAATGAAGGGAGCGCAGCGGTGGGGTGGTGTGGGAGAACTTGGGCTGAATGAACACAAGTCGTGCAGCTGTGTTTGGATCATTTGCAGTGGACGAATAGCGTTCAGGGAAAGACCTGCCAGCAAAGAGTTAGTAGACGAGTCTTAAAATGACAAAAAACTGAACAAGCACCTGGGCAGCCTGTGTGGACAGAAATGGTTGAATCCTCCGGATGTTGTAGAGAAGAAATCGACAGGAACGAGCCACATTAGCGACATGTGGGAAGAAGGACAATTGTTTGTTCATAGTTACCCCAAGGTTACGAGCAGTGGCTAAAGGGGAGAGCAGAGAGTCATGAAGAGTTATTTGGAGATCTTGACCTGGAGATGAATCACCTGGGATAACAAGCAGGTCTGTTTTGCTTGGGTTGTGTTTTAGTTGATTTTGTGTGATGGTCTGAAGCATAGTTGAAGGGATTGAATCCAGAGGACATGTGGTGGGATTGCAAGATTGGATGACTTGCAGTAACTCACTTTCTGTTAAGGTTGAGAAGCTTGACAGAAGTAGTGGAGTGCTAGCTGTGTTGTGGTGTCATTGTTGGGGAGGAAGCGAAGGTCTGGCAGATTTTCTTAATCTTTTCATCATAGAAGGAGGCAAAGTCATTAGCAGTCAGGGAGGATGGAGAATGTGTGGCAGGGGGGTTGAGTAGTGAAGAGAAGATGTTGGTGAGCTTATGAGTATCTTGTGCAGATGCCTTGAGCTTTTCCTTGTAGAAGGCAGTTTTAGCAGAAGTCACATCCAAAGAAAATCTGGTCAGTAATGCAGGGTAAGATGCAAGGTCTACATCGAGTTGTGATTTTTTTCACTTCCTCTCTGCTGATCTGAGTTCTCGTCGATTGCTGTACAAAACTTTAGACAGCCAGGGTGTGGAACAAGAAGTCTTCTTGGGTTTTGTAGTCAAGGGGCAAAGAAGGTCTATAGTTGAGGAAAGAGATGAGAGGAAGGAGTCAGTAGCAAAGTCCAAGGGTAGAGAGGAAAAGAAGTCAGGGTCAGGAAGAGGAAGCTACAGAGGAGAGAGAGATGGAGTGAAGGTTAGGTTGGATAAGAGAGACATTTACATTATTTTTAGGTAGAATTGGAAGAGTGAATGAAAAGGAAACCAGGTGATGATCAGAGATTGAAAGTGGAGTGGCAGTCATGTCTGTAGCTGGAGTAGGGCGGGTGAAAACCAGGTCCAGGACATTTCCTTTCTTGTGTGTTAAAGGGCAGCTGTTAAATGTCAAGAAAAAGGTATTCAGAAAGGTCAAGAGGCAAGATGATTGAAGTTCGTCAGATGGGAGGTTGAAGTCACCAAGAACTGTCAGAGGGGTGCTGTCAGAAGGGAACGTACTGAGGAGTGTGTCCATCTCTTCTAGGAAGTCTTTAAGGGGACCAGAAGGGCGGTAGATGACAATGATGAAGAGATTGATTTGGAGAGGTAACTGAAACTGCATTGAATTCAAAAGACGACATGGTGTGAAACACCATCTCCGTGATAACAGTAAACCCGTACCACCACTTCTATCAGTTTCTCTTGGTGAGTGAGAGAAAGCATAGGCAGAAGACAGAGCAGCTGATGTAGCAATGTTCCCCTTCAGGAACTCGAGCTGCGTCGAAACGCTATGGGAACGCCCCTGCGTGACCATGCTCTGAACGGCGTGTGAAATCTAGCCAATAGGCAAGCTGTGACATCATAGACAGGCGACGTCGCGTAAACCAGGAAGCTACAAGATGGCTGTGCGGTGGTAGTGACATTAGCTTCTGCTCGTTCAGGTAAGAGCTTTGAGTGTGTTATCTGTGCAGTCATGAGCTTATATGCAGGCAGAATTCCGTCTGCGTGTTTCCTGTTTGCCCCGATTCATTTCGGGGGGGGTGACACGCAGCCGATGTGTTGTTTGCTTAGCTTAGGAGCGTGCTTGGTGCTCGGTTGTTAGCATTTTAGCCGTGCGGCTATGCGCTCCTGGCTGCGAGGCGAGCTCCCGTTCCCCGGGGATTGCGCTCATTTGGCGGTTCCTTCTCCGGTGCGTGTGACGCGGTGCTCCGTATTCTTCCTCCGAGGTGGGTGAATTTTCAGGGAGCGCTCTCCGAGGTGAGCGCTCTCCCTCGCAGCTTCGGCTCTCGAAGGTTTCGGCTGCGTGTGACGCGGTGCTCCGTATTCTTCCTCCGAGGTGGGTGAATTTTCAGGGAGCGCTCTCCGAGGTGAGCGCTCTCCCTCGCAGCTTCGGCTCTTTAAGGTATCGGCCGAGCTCCCGTTCCCTGAGGAGAGCGGTCGTTTGGAAACAGTTCTTTTCCCGGTGTGTGTGACGCGGTGCTCCGTATTTCCTCTGAGGTGGATAAAATTTTGGGAAATTAGGGCATTGCATGTCTCTCTCTCCAAGGAGAATGAGATGATGGATGCTGGCGAGCCTGCGGACTCCTCACAGCCTGAGCTGGATCTAGCTGGTCGTGTAGCAGAAGCAGCGTGCACCCAGTGAGCTGGATGAGCGTTTCCTGCACCATATGTCACAGCCTCAGCGCCTTCCCTGATCTGCGCACTGAGGTTTTGGGTCCTGGGAGGCCCGTGTGCGCGCGTGCTTTCCGATGTTTCTCGCTGGGCGCGAATGTTATTGGAGCTAAGTGGCGCGGCAACGGGACGATGCCGCTTGTGGTAGAGACGCTAGCTAGCTATCTCTCCCCGAGTGTTGCGTCTGTGGCGGCTATCGGTTTGCCTACGAAGAGCCGCTTGGCTCTGGTGGGTAGGGCTACGTGGCAGGTCAGGCTACAGGTTGCTTCCATACGATGGGTGTGTTGATGGCATACCAGGCTGGCCTGCTATGGGGGATGATGCGAGCTTCCTTCTGGGTGCCATGGTGTCCCCTCCTGGCCTGACCTGGTAATGCTGTAGGTAAGGGCAATTGCTGGCGGGTTCAGGAGACCGCGGTGGCGTTTCTGTTGGAGTTACTCGCTGCTCCGATGGGTCTGCTCGGCGGCAGCCTCGCCCTGGTACATCCAGGCACAGCAAAATAGCCCGGTGAGAGATTGTTGCCACCCGATTCCCGCGGGGAGGTCCTAGGGGCCCCTGGCGACACTCTAAGCCCGAGGAGGGGAGCCTGAGGTTCATCCTCGCCTTTAGTGAACGGGCTGTGGTTCAATGGTGCTCGTCCCTCCCCGGCACCACCGGGAGGCCGGTCTGTCGGCCCTGCCACAGGGTGTTCAGGACGCTGCCTCCCTCTAGCGGTTAACTGCCTTATTTCCGCCCGTAAGTTCGTTGCAGATGGGGGTCATCCGCTGCCTCTCAAGGGGCTTCAGCAGCCGCAGTACGCTGCTCCTGCCGTTCGGGTTCAGGAGGACTGTCTGCTAGCCCTGCCACGGGTCGTGTTCAGGGCGCAGCTTTCTCCAGCGGTTTGCTCCCCGCATTCCGCCCGTATGATCGCTGCGGATGGGAGGGATCTGCCGCCTCTCAGGAGGTGTAGTCGGCTGCAGAGCACCGCTCCAGCCGCTCTGAGTGGGTCAGGGGCCAGCCCCGAGGGATTGGTTCTCCCTGTGGTTTCTCGTTTAGAGAGGTTGTGTCTCAGGTCAAGTTCGAGGACTGATGTCATACAAAGATCTGGAGGTTGCATGCTCCACACGGGAAGTTCCTGAGGTTGCTTTCCGGGCGAAGCTTACCGATATCAGTCCTTCCGTTCGGCCTAGCGCTCTCACCCTGTGCCTTCACAGAGTGCGTGAACGCGGCACTGACACCGCTGCGGCTTCAGCATCCGCATTTTGTATTATATCGACTATTGGTTGATGTTGGCTTGTTGGAGCACCAGGCAGTTCGGCATTGAGATGCTGTTCTCGCCTGCATGAAGGTACTGGGGTTCAGACTGAAACGCCGGGTAGAGTGTACTTTTCCCCAGCGCGGAGAACCACTTTTTATCGGCGTGGTGTGGGTCTCGGCCGGGTTGCGGGCACGGTTGTCTCCCGCCCGGTTTGTAGTCATCCTCACTGCAGTCAGGAGGGTAGGAGCAGGCCAGCCAGTCACTGTGAGGCAGTTCCAGAGGCTGCTGGGTCTCATGTCGGCAGTGTATTTCCACTCGGCCTTCTCCGCATGTGGCCCCTCCAGTGGTGGCTCCGGGGCAGGAGGGTTCTCCCCCTGAGGGAGTCTGTATCGTACCATCAAGGTCTCGCGGTGTGCCCTTTGAGCCTTGGTTGCATGGTAGGACCCTACGTTCTGTCCCGAGGCCCCGTTTTAGGGACTCCTTGTCATCACGTAACGCTAACGATGGACACTTCCCTCACAGGGTGGGGGGCGGTCATGAGTGGCCACTCTGCCCAGGGTCTGTGGAGCGGCCCACATCTCTTGTGGCACATAGGTTGCCGGGAGATGGTGACAGTGTTGTTGGGGTTATAAGACTTCCTCCCAGTCCTTAGAGATCGCTATGTGTTGGTTTGCACAGACAATACTGCGGTGGTCTCGTACATCAACCACCAGGGGGGCCTCCAGTCTCGCCCTTGCAAACAACTGGCGCGGGAGGTCCTCTTGTGGTCCCGGGACGAACTCCTCTTTTTAGAGCCGTTTACATCCCAGGACGGTTGGATGTCTGAGCAGATGCCCTGTCGAGACAGTGGCTGCCATGGGACGGTCTTGGCCGAGGCTACGCCTGTACGCCTTTCCCCCGGAGAAAAGAGGAGAGTCTGTCTCCTCCTGGTAGCACCTCGGTGGCGGGCGAAAACCTGGTTTACCCCCGCCCGGAGTTGTGGAGGCTGTGGCCCCTGAGGGGGCACGGTTCATAGCAGCTGTTCTCTCTACCGAGGTAGTAGAGGCCCTTCTCCACTCCAGAGCTCCCTCCACGAAGAGGTCGTACGCCGCACGATGGCGACTGTTCGCGTCACGGTGTGAGCACCATGACTTGGACCCAGTTAACTGCCCGGTCGGTTCAGTTCTGGTGTTTTTGCAGGTACAGTTTGCCGCAGGGTTAACCCCTTCGACCCTGAGGGTTTCCGTGTTCGCTGGGTAGGTCCCATTGTTGACACGTTTCCTCCGCGGCGCCAGAGGAAATGGCATGGCCAGAGTGTTTCTTTACACGAGGCTGGGTGCTCCCACACGATGTGTCGTGTTACAGGCATTCTGCCCTCCTCTGTTTATAGCCCCTGACCAGGGGTTACGAGGCCCGGCTGTGTCCAGTGCGAGCACTGGGTGCTTATCTCCACAGGACGAATCCTTGGAGGTGGTGGGTGCAGTTGTTCGGCTGCGAGTCCTGGTCCCCGCTCTGATCGCGGTCAGGGCTCGCTCCGCCGGAGTGTGGCGGCCTCTGCGGCCGGGTCCACTCGAGTGTCACTCCGGGACGTCTGTGACGCTGCGGGTTGGTCCACCCCGCTGACCTTTGTCAGATTTCATGGCCTTGAACTCAGAGCCACCCCGGGCTCCTCTGTCCTGCGTGCTGGTGCCGAGGCCCTCACTCTTTCGGCAGGGTCTGGTCAGTGTGGCGTGATTGGACACTCGTTCCCATAGCGTTTCGACGCAGTTAGAGTTCCTGAAGGGGAACGTCTCTAGGTTATGAACGTAACCCTAGTTCCCAGAGGGAACGAGATGCTGCGTCTCCGTGCCACACTCCCTGCATCCCTGCGGCGCTTACCTTCTCTCTTTGCAGAAGCTAATGTTGCTACCACTGCACAGCCATCTTGTAGCTTCCTGGTTTACGCGACGTCACCTGTCTATGACGTCACGGCTTGCCTATTGGCTAGATTTCACACGTGGTTCAGAGCGTGGTCACGCAGGGGCGTTCCCATAGCATTTCGACGCAGCATCTCGTTCCTTTGGGGAACTAGGGTTACGTTCGTAACCTAGAGACGTTCTGTGGGGATATCCAGGTCTCAGTAAGTGCCAGAAAGTCAAAGTTGTAGTGGGAAGCCAAGCTTGTGATAAAGTCAGCTTTCCTTACAGCAGACTGGCAATTCCAGAGCCCACCTACCAGCACTGTTTGAGATTGCGACAACAGAGGAGAGTAGATGAGGACCTTTATTCCATGGGTTTTACTTCCTTCATGTATGCTTCCTATTAATCTTTGTGTTAGCTATGACTTTTATGATGACAGTAATACAAAGTATGTAAGTTTCAGCACACCAGATGTGGAATTTGTAAAGAACAATAGTCACTAGATACTGACTTCTACTGATATAAAATTCTGCCAAAAAAGTGTTTATATTAAGACAACAGGTGGAATGTAAATGGCTGTTTGGTCACACCCTGTGCAATAGAGAAATACACCGATGTTAATATTGGCACTAGCCTTTTATTTGAAGTACATGTAGAAAATATTATTACCAGTGGGAGGCCGACAGGACCAATAAGGCCTGAATATGTATTCAATTATTTCCGATAGTATATTCTATTGATTTTATAACTTGTCTCTCACTTGTGCAGCTTCCTGGAGTGTAAGTTTAGGTTAAGTCTATCCAATCATATTTTATCCATCAAATCACGTGTTTCCAGGGTCAAAGAAATTAGCTGTTAGGCCTTCAGAATAAGCAGTCCTGTAGCATAAAGTGCATCCTGCTTGAAGCTGTGGCCTCAACTAATCAAATTTTGCCATTTAGCAGGCATACAATAATGTTGCCATCTCATTAATGAGAGTCCACTAGTCAGAACTTGCGAACAGCATCTGTAGCAAACAGCACAAGCTCAAATATATTTGTATAGATTTAACAGCTGTTTGTTTATTCCACACTGGCTGACAGAGGAGAATAAATTGGTTTGGTCCAAGAGATATTTACAAGAACGTCTACAAGATAGAAAAGATTTTTTTTTAAAGCAGCAAATTGTGAGGAAATTTCAGCCAAACGGTTTAGCTTTTTCAAAAATCATTTATACATTTGGATGTTCTTTCCTGTTGAATTCGCACAAAAACACAAATTTCAAATCCCAAGGAAAACCATAATGCATGAAAAACACTCATTTTGTGAAGTTAATGTTGAGCTTCTGCTAGAGCTTCCGCACAGCTGTGGCTGAAGTGAAAGGAGACTTGTTGAATCGTCTTTATTGGGTTTCTTGGTTTAGCAATGGCAATCATTCTCACTCCATACCTAGGAAGAACACCACTGAAGGCCAAGGTGTGAAATACACAGTCTGCTACAATCACCTCCACATTGCTAATATGTATAAGTAGAAACATAATGTCAATTTGTTACAGAAAACCTTCAGGATTTTTTCACCTTCAGGTTGGCCTATTTTAATGCCTTGCTGTATGAATTTTCCAAGTAGTTCAGAATACAGTTGCTCTCCATTCTAGAGCCAGAAGATGTGACCACATCACCCTTAACTTATCCACTTTGAATTTGCTCCCAGTTAAATATTGAATGGATTATAAAATACCTTTAATTACTTTCTTAGCACCAAATGGCCTTATACTGTGATACTTTAAGTTTCGGGTAATTATTCACCTGCCATGAACCTATGATCTTTTTTATTTATCTTATTTCCCTATGCCTGAGTGCTCTTTTATAATGACTCTTATCAACAAGTCCATTAATCAATCATCAATCATGAGCATAGACAAATATGGTAGCCTTATGCAAATGTTTATTATTAGTGAAACCATACTCAACATAAACCATGAAGACAAAGTATTCTTGTAAAGGTTTTTAATTAATTATGGTGTTTTAAATTACGTAAATCACCAGGACATAAAATTAACTGATTTGAGACTTGGCGCATTAGTAAAACAAATGTTTAGTGATTAAAAAATATTTTTTAGTGAAGTTTATTTTTTTATATCTGAGTAAAGAAAGATTAGATTAGATTAGATTCTATTAAACTTTATTGTCATTGTGCAGGGTACATGTACAGAGCCAATGAAATGCAGTTAGCATCTAACCAGAGGTGCATAGATAGCTTATTTACAGTGGCAGTGTAAAAAAAAAGGGTATGAGGTTTTACAGAAGGTGTAGTAATATGTACATATAACTAAATAAGGGTATATATAGTGTGTTTTTTTTATATATAGTATATATATATATATATATATATATATATATATATATATATATATATATATATATATATAAATATAGTATGATACAGTATGAAGTGGTATAACAGATATAGCTGTACAAAAGGAATGTCATTATGAAAGGAATTATGAAAGGACGTAGTGAATAAATGTGTGTTACGTTAAAGGTTTTAATTTTGAAGATTTTATAGTTATTTATTTATATTTTTAAAATTACTTCCATTAAAATTAATTTGTGGTAATTTTGACAGCCCTAGCTTTTAACAAATTATATTGTCACAAAGCAACTATACAGAAACATAAGACTCAGAATAAGATTTTTTAAAATAATAAATGTATTCATATAAAAGTATCTGTATTAATGTATTCCTTTTGAGCAAGCCAGAAGTCTCATTGGTTCACTGAGACAATATAAAGAAAAATCTTAAGAGGAACCATCCTCATCAGAGTGCTACACGGAGAGTGTAATTATACGAGGTGCTATCAAAAAGTTTTCAGACTAGCTCTGTTTACAAGAAAAGTACTTTATTTATCTACAGTATCTCACGATTTTAACCCAGCCATTAGGGGGGCACAAGCCAGAGCACTCTTAGTGCCGGTCCCAAGCCCGGGTAAATGGGGAGGGATGCGTTAGGAAGGGCATCCAGCGTAAAACATGTGCCAAATCAAATATGCGGATCACAAATGAGAATTTCATACCGGATCAGTCGAGGCCCGGGTTAACAACGACCGCCATAGGTATCGTTAGCCGACAGGGTACCAGTGGAAATTGGGCTACTGTTGGCCGAAGGAGGAGAAGGAGAGGAGGAAGATGTCTACAGAGACGGCAGGAAAAGGAGCAGTGTAGGGGAGTAGAGGTTCGGGTTGGTACTTTAAATGTTGGTACTATGACGGGTAAAGGGAGAGAGGTAGCTGATATGATGGAGAGGAGAAAGGTAGATATGCTGTGTGTTCAGGAGACCAAGTGGAAAGGGAGTAAGGCCAGGAACATTGGAGGTGGGTTTAAACTGTTTTACCATGGTGTGGATGGGTAGAGAAATGGTGTAGGGGTGATTCTGAAGGAAGAGTACAGTAAGAGTGTAGTGGAGGTGAAGAGAGTTTCTGATAGGGTGATGATCGTGAAGGTGGAAGTTGAAGGGATGATGATAAATGTCATCAGTGCCTATGCTCCACAAGTTGGCTGTGAGATGGAGAAGAAGGAAAGATTCTAAAATGAATTAGATGAAGTGGTAGATGGTGTACCTAGGAAAGAACGATTGGTGATTGGGGCAGACTTTAATGGGCATGTAGGTGAAGGGAACAGAGGTGATGAGCAGGTGATGGGTAGGTATGGTTTTAAGGAGAGGAATGTGGAAGGGCAGATGGTGGTAGATTTTGCTGATGGAAATGGCAGTGGTGAACACGTATTTTAAGAAGAAGGAGGATCATAGGGTGACGTATAAGAGTGGAGGAAGGTGCACACAGGTGGATTATGTTCTGTGTAGGAGATGCAACCTGAAGGAGATTGGAGACTGTAAGGTGTTGGTGGGGGACAGTGTAGCTAGACAGCATCGGATGGTGGTCTGTAGGATGGTTTTGGAGGCGAAGAAGAAGAGGAGGAAAGTAAGGATTGAAAGAAGAATAAGATGGTGGAAACTGAAGGAGGAAGAGTGTAGTGTGAGGTTCAGGGAAGAGGTCAGACAGGGGCTTGATGGTGGTGAAGAGGTGCCGGATGATTGGGCAACTACTGCAGGAGTGATGAGGGAGGCAGCTAGAAAAGTACTTGGTGTGACATCTGGAAATAGAAAGCAAGACAAGGAGACGTGGTGGTGGAATGAGGAAGTGCAGGAGAGCATTAGGGGAAAGAGGTTGGCAAAACAGAAGTGGGATCGACAGAGTGATGAGAAAAGTAGGCAGGATTACAAGGAGATGCGGCAGCAGGTAAAAAGGGATGTGGCGAAAGCCAAGGAAAAGGCATATGAGGAGCTGTATAAGAGGTTGGACACTAAGGAAGGAGAAAAGGATTTATACTGATTGGCCAGGCAGAGGAACCGAGCTGGGAAGGATGTACTGCAAGTTAGAGCAATAAAGGATGGAGAGGGAAATGTGTTGACTAGTTAGTGTGTTGAGAAGATGGAGGGAGTATTTTGAGCAGCTGATGAATGAGGAAAATCAGAGAGAGAGAAGGTTGGAGGATGTGGAGTTGGTGAAGCAGGATGTAGATAGGATTAGTAAGGAGGAAGTGAGAGCAGCGATTAAGAGGATGGAGAATGGAAAGTCGGTTGGACCAGATGACATACCGGTAGAAGCGTGGAAATGTTCAGGAGAGATGGCAGTGGAGTTTTTAACCAGATTGTTTAACAGGATTCTGGAAGGGGAGAGGATGCCTGAGGAATGGAGAAGGAGTGTGCTGGTACCGATCTTTAAGCATAAGGGAGATGTGCAGACCTGCAGTAACTACAAGGGAATTAGGTTGATCAGTCACACCATGAAGTTATGGGAAAGAGTAGTGGAAGCCAGGCTGAGAGAAGAGGTGACCATCTGTGAGCAACAGTATGGTTTCATGCCGAGCAAGAGCACCACAGATGCCTTATTTGCTTTGAGGATGTTGATGGAGACGTATAGAGAAGGACAGAAGGAATTGCATTGTGTATTTGTGGATTTAGAGAAAGCGTACGACAGGGTGCCGAGAGAGGAGTTGTGGTATTGTAAGAGGAAGTCAGGTGTATCAGAGAAGTATGTGAGGGTGGTGCAGGACATGTATGAGGACAGTGTGGCGGCAGTGAAGTGTGCAGTAGTTACGAAAGACTGGTTCAGGGTGAAGGTTGCTCTGCATCAAAGATCAGCCCTGAGCCCTTTCCTGTTTGCAGTGGTGATGGACAGGTTGATGGACGAGGTCAGACAGGGGTCTCCCTGGACTATGATGTTTGCAGATGATATTGTGATTTGTGGTGAGAGTAGGGAGCAGGTTGAGAAGAGCCTGGAGAGGTGGAGATATGCGCTGGAGAGAAGGGGAATCAAAGTCAGTAGGAGTAAGACAGAGTACATGTGTGTGAATGAGAGGGAGGGCAGTGGAGTGATACGGTTGCAGGGAGAAGAGGTGGAGAAGGTGGAGGAGTTCAGGTACCTGGGGTCAACAGTGCAAAGTAATAGAGAGTGTGTTAGAGAAGTAAAGAAAAGAGTGCAGGCAGGGTGGAGTGGGTGGAGAAGAGTGACAGGAGTGATTTGTGATAATAGGGTATCTGCAAGAATGAAAGGGTAAGTTTATAGGACTGTGGTGAGACCTGCGATGTTGTATGGATTAGAGACAGTGGCATTGAGTAAAAGACAGGAGGTGGAGCTGGAGGTAGCAGAGCTGAAGATGTTAAGGTTTTCGTTGGGAGTGACGAGGATGGACAAGATTAGAAATGAGTTTATTAGAGGGACAGCACATGTAGGATGTTTTGGTGACAAGGTGAGGGAGGCGAGATTGAGATGGTTTGGACATGTGCAGAGATGGGACATTAATTATATTGGTAGAAAAATGCTGAAGATGGAGCCACCAGGTAGGAGGAAAAGAGGAAGGCCAAGGAGGAGCTTCATGGATGTGGTGAGGGAAGACATGCAGGTAGTTGGTGTGAAAGAGGCAGATGTAGAGGACAGGGTGGTATGGAGACGGATGATCCGCTGTGCCGACCCCTAATGGGAGCAGCCGAAATAAGAAGAAGAAGATCTCACCATTTTAGTATATTGTCTAATGGGACAATACTATAGAAACTTTGATATATTTCAGAGTAATCAATGCAGCTTGAATATTGAAATAGATATACTGTCCTCTGAAAATAATTCAACATACAGCTATTATTGTCTAAATAGCTGGCAACAAAAGTGAGTACACCAAGTAAGTGAACATGTCAAAACTGTGTCCAAAGCGTAAAAATTTTGTGTGAGCACCATTGTTATATAGCACTGCCTTAATCCTCCTTAGGATGGAATTCACCAGAACTGCACAGGTTGTTACTGGGATCCTCTTCCACTAATGTCATCACAGAGCTGCTGGATTTTAGACATCTTTGATAACTTCTGAATGACCCTGGCCACTGTAGTGTAACTCAGTTTCAGGGTATTACTGATCTTCTTATAGCCTAGGCCATCTTTGTGGAGAGCAACAATTCAAATTCTCAAATCCCCAGATAGTCCTTTTCTGAGAGGTGCCATGTTGAGCATCCAGTGGTCAGTATGAGCTCAAAGCACAAAATTGTAATTGCTCTAACACATGATACACAAATATAAACATGATGAATAGGACATGTGGCTTTGCATGGTTAAACAATATATAACTGTTATCACTTTGTTGAAGCTATTTTGACAATAATGGCTGTATGTTGAATTATTTTCTTAAGACAGTAAATCTATACTGCTATACAAGCTGCACATTGACTACTCTAAAATATATCCCAATTTCATTTCTATAGTATTGTCCCTTAAGAATATATACTAAAATGGTTACTGAAATGCAGTGTCAGGCCGTGCATTTGGTACCTAGGCCTTCAGTGGGGACTTATCCAACTTAATCCACCTCTTAATACCACCACTATCACGTCACAATTATAGAAACTACCAATAATATACAAAAACAGAGGATAACAACGTGTGGCATTACAGGGAGAGAGAGGCATTTTGCATATGGAGGGTGAATAACATTTTACTAAAGCAAGCTCCAAACCTCAACACTACAAACACAACTATGCAACCCACATCATCTGGAGCAGTTTAGAATCAATATTTGTCTAATAACATGACAAAAACATCTTCTTCTTCTTCTTCTTCTTCTTCTTCTTTCGGCTTATCGAATTAGGGGTCTCACACACATGTACTCTGTCTTACTCCTACAGACTTTCATTCCTCTTCTCTCCAGCACGTACCTCCACCTCTCCAGGCTCTTCTCCACCTGCTCCCTACTCTCACCTACCTCCACCTCTCCAGGCTCTTCTCCACCTGCTTACTACTCTCACCATAAATAACAATATCATCTGCAAACATCATAGTCCATGGAGACTCCTGTCTGACCTCGTCCGTCAACCTGTCCATCACCACTGCAAAGAGGAAAGGGTTTCGAGCTGATCCTCAATGCAGTCCAACCTCCACCTTGAATCAGTCTGTCGTTCCTACTGCACACTTCACTGCTGTCATACTGTCCTCATACATGTTCTGCACCACCCTCACATACTTCTCTGACACACCTGACTACAATACCACAACTCCTCTTTTGTCACCCTGTCATACGCTTTCTCTAAATCCACAAACACACAATACAACTCCTTTTGACCTTCTCTATACTTCTCCATCAACATTCTCAAAGCAAATAATGCGTCTGTGGTGCTCTTTCTCGGCATGAAACCATACTGTTGCTTACAGATGGTCACCTCTACTCTCAGCCTGGCTTCCACTACTCTTTCCCATAACTTCATGGTGTGACTGATCAACTTAATTCCCCTGTAGTTACTGCAGGTCTGCACATCTCCCTTGTTCTTAAAGATTGGTACCAGCACACTCCTTCCCCATCCCTTACGCATCCTCTCACCTTCCAAAATCCTGTTAAACAATCTTGTTAAAAACTCCACTGCCATCTCTCCTAAACATCTCCATGCTTCTACCAAAATGTCATCTGGTTCAACTGACTTTCCACTCTTCATCCTCTTAATTGCTGCTCTCACTTCCCCCTTACTAATCCTCTCCACTTCCTGCTTCACCAACTCCACACAACTCAACCCTCTCTCTCATTTTCCTCATTCATCAGCTGCTCAAAATACTCCCTCCATCCTCTTAACACACTCTCCTCACTAGTCAACACATTTCCATCTCCATCCTTTATTGCTCTAACTTGCAGCACATCCTCGGTCCCTCTGCCTGGCCAATCAGTACAAATGCTTTTCTTTTTCCTGCACTTCCTCTTTCCACCACCACGTCTCTTTGTCTTCCTTTCTATTTCCAGATGCCACACCAAGTACCTTTTTAGCTGTCTCCCTTATCACCTCTGCAGTATTTGCCCAATCATCCAACACCACCACCACCGAGTCCCTGTCTGACCTCTTCTCTAAATCTTGCACTACAGTCTTACTCCTTCAGTTTTCACCATCTGATTCTTCTTTCCATCCTCGCTTTCCTCCTCTTCTTCTTCACCTCCAAAACCATCCTACAGACCACCATCCGATGCTGTCTGCCAACACCTTACAGTCTCCAATCTCCATCAGGTTGCATCTCCTACATAGTCCACCTGTGTGCACCTTCCTCCACTCTTATACTTCACACTATGATCCTCCTTCTTCTTACAATAAATGTTCACCTCTGCCATTACCATCCCTTTAGCAAAATCTACCACCATCTGCCCTTCCACATTCCTCTCCTAAAAGCCAGACCTACCCATCACCTCCTCATCACCTCTGTTCCCCTTCACCTATATGCCCATTGAAATCTGCCCCAATCACCAATCTTTTATTCCTAGGTACACCTTCTACCACTTCATCCAACTCACTCCAGAATTTTTCCTTCTCCTCCATCTCACAACCCACTTGTGGAGCATAAGCACTGATGACATTTATCATCACCCCTTCAACTTCCAGCTTTACGATCATCACCCTATCAGAAACTCTCTTCACCTCCACTACACTCTTACTGTACTCTTCCTTCAGAATCACCCCTACACCATTTCTCTTTCCATCCACACAATAATAGAACAGTTTAAACCCACCTCCAATGTTCCTGGCCCTACTCCCCTTCCACTTGGTCTTCTGAATACACAATATATCTACCTTTCTCCTCTCCATCATATCAGCTACCTCTCTCCCTTTACCAGTCATAGTACCAACAGTTAAAGTGCCCACCCTAACCTCCACTCTCCTCCACTTCTCCTTCCCCTGCCATCTCTGTAGATGTCTTTCTCCACTCCTCCTGCTTCGGCCAACAGTAGCCTAATTTCCACTGGTACCTTGTTGGCTAACGATACCAGTGGCGGTCGTTGGTAACCCGGGCCTCAACCGATCCGGTATGAATTTCTCTTTCGTGATCCGCATATTTTATTTGGCACGTTTTACGCTGGATGCCTTTCTTAACACAACTCTCCCCATTTACCCGGGCTTGGGACCGGCGCTAAGAGTGCACTGGCTTGTGCAACCCTAATGGCTGGGTTTTGACAAAAACATAAACATTTAAAAAAACTACAACCTACTCAACAGAGATGCATACTTATAATTTGCACCGCTCCACAGAGGCTGTAAGCCAGTGGTACCGCTCGTATCCACTGGTCTGGAAGTGGTGAACAAACCCTTCCCAGGCTGAGACAAGCTCGCTAGCTTTGGGGTTGGCCGACCTATCTTCACGATGTTTAGCTTTTCTTGAAAATTGTTTTTAAGTATGTCCGAGACCAAAAATTTTACTTCTTCTGTAGGCATAAACAAGTCTAACTCGGATGTTTTTATGTGTGCAGCGTGCTACAGACGTGTTTTGCCAGTTTCACTCTGACCAACCAATAATAGTACGAAAAAATGCTGTTGCTTTTCTGGGCCAGCTAGCTGGCCCTGTGAGGCGAAATTAAAATCTGATTGGTTAAAGAAACTGACCCATTGCTAATAGAGATTAAAGTAAAAAGGCCAGCATCCCTGGACTGATTAGATTGACAAGGCAGCACATAGAGGCTAAAATCTGATTGGACAAACAATCTAACATCCACATACATATACTGGAAGCAGTGCAGCCAAAAGAAACACTACAAAATGAAGAGAATAAACTGTTGGGGATAAATTAATACAATTTAATGGACCAAATATTAAAATTTAGGTTGTAAATGTAGGTCAGTGCCCTGACGGCCGTACCTCAAGTAATGAAGACTACAGCAGGGCACAGATATTTATCTTTTAAAGCCTTACACTCATGGAACAGCCTTCCAATTAGTGTTCGTGATTCAGACACAGTTTCAGTGTTCAAGTCGAAGCTGATAACATATGTATTTAGTCAAGAATTTGTCGGTAGGTTTTTCTTAGGTAAAGTAGGAATCATGTATATGGAGTGTTCGGTGAACTGGGATATTTGTATGCTGTTGTCCCCTCACTCTCACGCATTCACTCTGGTTTGTTAATAGTAGTGTGGTGGCCTGTCTCTTATCCAAGAGATTCCTCATGTCTAGGTTACCTTCTGGCTCTCCCATTTTAATTATGTGCTATAGCTTGTCTTGCCAGAGTCCCCAACTGCACATTGTCCTTAACTTTTATACAACAATAAGTATACTTAATAATCCATATGTTTCTCTCCCTTTCACTCCTCTCTCTCTCTCTCTCTCTCTCTCTCTCTCTCTCTCTCTCTTCGGTCAGGTAAAATATGCTCCTGCCCCTCTCCTTTCCTCTCATCTTCTTGCATCTTGACTGCTTTGTTCCGGCCTGCCTCTGTGCATCTGGGAATGCAAAAGCTTTAAGGATGGATTTGGACTATACTTAATGGCAACAGTCCGCTACACTGACTCAGGATTACAGTTTGTATCAGATCACCATCACTGCACACCTCAACATTGTTTAGCTGTAATAAATGGACATTCAGTGCCACCCAGATGAGGATGGGTTCCCTCTTGAGTCTGGTTCCTCTCAAGGTTTCTTACTTATGCCTTTTCAGGGAGTTTTTCCTTGCCACAATCACCACTCATTAGGGACTTATAACTTACACTTAAAAGAACAATCTTATTCATTCTTTCTGACCACATTATCTGTGTATAGCTGCTTTCAGACAATCTCTATTGTTAAAAGTGCTATACAAATGAAAATGAATAGAATTAAATGGTAAGATACTACATTACCCAACAGCCCTTGCACCTTTTCTTTGTTTTTTGTTTTTTTTATGTTTTACTTATTTTTTATTTTATTTTTAGTGTTAATGTTTTATACCATACCTCTGTCTCCTGCTGAGGACCCAGCTGTGCCTCTATGACCAGATGAGGACCCCACCCTGCCCCTATGCCCACATCAAGACATTGCTGTTCCTTTGGGCCTGGATGAGGATGCAGTCATGATTCTGTGTCCAGGCAAGGACACTAGTATGCCTTTTTGCCCAGATGAGGATGCCACCACACCTACATTCTCAAGCAGCACATAGCATCTGCTGATGCAACAACATAGAGCAGCTTAACACTCCTGGTGGGAATGCTAAGTGCCATTTACATGAACCCAGTGTTTGCTTATAAGTGGTTATTTTTGCTGTAACTGACAAGAAATTTTTTTTTTTTTTTCTGGCTCAGAAACAATTTTAATACTCCCAGCCTTGGATGTCTGTTACATTGCAATCGTACAACAACAGTGAATGCTTTACTCTTGCACCCAAGAAGCCCACATATTTTATATGCCATACTAATACAATATATTTTTACTTCATTCTATGATAAAGCTTGTGGCAGTAGACACTTGGCCGAGCACTGACCAGTGAATGGAGTGTGGAGTTGGAGGAAATGAGCAATAAGTATTGAACTATTAATGAGTGTGTGATTCTTATCCCTCATTTCTTCCAGCTCTGTCTCTTAATAATCCAGCACTTAGCCACAAGTCTGCTGTCACAATTCCCTTGCAATAAAGTGATTGTAAAAAAAACATTTTGTTGCATGTCATACTGTTTCAAATTCAAATTGTTTATGCTTATATGTGACAAATTAAATTAGATTTTATTTTAAATTATAAAACCTAAAAACATAAGAAAAGGTGCGTGCATGTAGAGATGTGCGTTTTTGTTTTTGTGTGTGTCCTTTCATGCACTGGGCATGCATTTTCACTTAATTTAAGGTATTAAAACACCCTGCACACTGGCCAGGCATAGTAGTTCCTGTGAGTGAAAGGGAAGTGAATGCACCGCCTCAAGGTGGACGTGCTCCACTCAGCTCTCCTGACATCATGGTTTAAGAGTTATTAGGGTTGAAAGGTGACGTGAATAGGGTGGGGGATTTGTGTGGGTGTGTGTGTGTCTTTTTTGGTTTTTTGAAGATGTCCATGCCTGTGTGTCCGTGTGTGTGAACACATATGTGTCAGTGTGTGGTGATGGGAGAAGTCACTCTCTTTTGTAATGCCCAGATCCTTGACCATTAGTATTCTCTGCCATAGCTGGAGTTCATACAGCTAATGGAGTTGCTACCTAGGGACATTAATTGTGCATGACACTGCTCGCGGGGCTTTTGTGCACTCACACTAATATCAGTCTAAGCCCCCTGCCCCACTTCAAACGAAGCGCCCAAAAAGATTACAAACAAAGCCCAAATAAACGCCATCCCTACACTACATATTGACAGAGAGGGTTTTGAAGTTCACTCCTGACATCAGCTGAGTATGTAGCAACAGTGGGTGATAGGAAAGTGTATTTCCCCCACTTGTAGACAAATGTCATTTCCCCCAAGGAATTGCAGGAAATAGTGTTGTCATCAAGACAGAAAGGCAGAAGGGTAATGGAAAAGCTTAAATTGCCAACGTAAACTAATGCATACCTACAAAAATTCAGACAATATACAATAGCTAAAGATGATTATGAATACATTTTTAAATCTTCTAGGGAATCATCATTTTTCTGACTGAGTTGATTTTATAAACTTATAAATTATTATATTTTCATAAATAGTTTGTGAGTACATACAGGGATAATTCAAAGACAGTGTATAAGAGAATCACTGGCAATGCAAGACGATGATAGGTAAAAGCGGTGATTTAATTTGTTTAAAATAATAAGTGATCTTGCAAAACCCACAGGACATGAAATTAATGCGCTTCAGAATTATCATATTTCTCATTACACTGTCACCCGCCGTGCTTGTACAGCTACCTGCAGTAGAAAATGGGAGAGAAGAGGAAAGAAGCTGTTAAATTCGAAAGCATTATTGTATATTATTGTCATCCTTTGTTCCTTTAACCTGCAAAAACTACTGCTATTGGTTATCATCATATGTTTTTCTGAACATACCTGTAATAATAAAGTAAGCTCATAATTTCACAATTTTATGTATGTGCATATATGTGTATGACCGTGTGTCAGGGCAGGCAACTTTATAGATTTTCTTCTGGCTTAAATATAATTTTGCACTTGCCTTCATAGAAAATCCTTTTCTGTTCTTACACCACTTATTTATTATGAAACATTTTATTACCTCCCTTTGCATGAAGGAAAACAAATTAATTGGAATGGAAATTCATTTCATGCTGAAAAAATAGAGAAATTTAATATAATTCCACAATTAATTATGAAGGATCCTGGATACTACCTCCATTCATTAGATGAGATGTCTAAAAGAAATATGCCTCCATATTTCTTAACCTCAAGTTTCAACTGTCTTGACCCAGGCTGTATTAATATAGGAGGTAATAGCCAGCTAGAATCCTATAATTTATGCCAAGGTGAATTAAGAAAAGGTAATGGATTTTGCCTCTCAAAAAAGGTTAAGCCTGAGCATTTTACATGATTTTTATCGTGGAAATTTAATTATCATATTATCTCTCTAAGTGGCTACTTTTAAGCCATTTTTCACATTATTTTAAAAGAATACTTTTGACATTTTCAGCATTAGGCTGGATTTATTATTATTAGAACATTTGGTAACAAAGGGGAATAATCAGTTTAAAACTAAATAAATGGCATTTCTTGTTGCTGAGGTTTGTAAAGGCAAATAAACTTTATATTTAAATTTTCATTTCAGCGTGGATCACTTTGTAATTGATTTTATTGTTGTTGAAAAGCAACATAAAATAATTATAGAACATAGGATATTGTTTTATTTGACTTGTAAAATCTAAATGTGTCCTGCACTAAATATTTGCCATTCTCAGATATGATATGAAAAATCTAAGAACTAATACTTTCTTATCCGATGCCTACACAGACACTTGCTCAATATTTATTTAACAAAATTAACTTATTAAAATGATCAGAAATGTTTTAAATATTTTTGTCTGTTTGGTTATTACATATGCACACTCTATTTTCCATATAAATATAGCTTATTTAAACAATGTAACTTTGCCAAGATGCTTATATCTATCATCTGGAATTAAATAATTGTTTAATTATTTAATAGCTGCATACAATGCTTTTTGAAAAGGAGTAACAGTTTCTTGTATTGATCTCCATCTGAGCTCCCTTACATTCTCTCTCTCTCTCTCTCTCTCTCTCTCTCTCTCTCTCTCTCTCTCTCTCTCTGACATGGGACCTCTGTTAAGAGGAGATGAAATTAAGTGGAATAAAAATCCTATTAAAAATTATTATCGCCTAACAGCCATTAGTCTAGAGGTTGCTGTCACAAGTTGATGGATTTCTCACTTAGTTCTCACAATGTTCTAATGACATTGATAAAATCATTGCAAACCAAATACTGTTAACCCACTCATGGAGGGCTGTGAATTGTGTCAACACCGGTAAACAGGAAAATAGGCTAATGGACCAATAGATGCACAAGCAAACACATACTAAAAATATTGTTTTAATCAATTTAACGATTTAATCAATTTAACAAAAATAATGATTTATTTTTAAT
>NC_139584.1:19939327-20041827 GCF_946808225.1 Silurus aristotelis
ACTGATTACTCTGATTGTTATCATTGTTCACTGCAAGTTGTTTAAAAGTCTGCAGAATTTTTTTAACTGTATTTTAGTCTGTAATTATATGTATATGTTCATGTGGAATTGTGTGAAAGAAATAATTCTACAATCATAACATTTTCATATTGTGTAACTGCAATTTGAATAAAAAAGGTGTCTTAAATTAGCCTATTTAAAGTTTTTATTACAATAATTTCCAAGTGAATTCCATGTTCAGATCACAACAAGAAAGAACCTCTGCCAACCACATAGCTGAGAATTAGCTTTTGACAATTTTAATGACAAAAAAAAAAATCACAATTGTGCATTGTTTAATTAGGCTTTACCTATGATGCTTTAAGGTTAGACTTTGACTTTGATTTTGACCAGTGCTAAAGAGTAAAAGAAGGAAATTACAGTACCAGCATTACAGGCACTTACATGTAACAAATTTTAAAAATCTGCTATCCAAGTGTTTGGCAGTATGTAAAATTTTTGAATTTAAGAGAGCATTAATTCAAAGACACATTAATTGATATATTAATTCAGTATTAGGTATTGCTCTTCCTAACAGTCAAATTGTACTTTTCATCCCATAAAACTCTTCCATCCTCTATTTACTTGTGTGGGACTGTTGTAATGGCATGCTATGTTCTAAGTCTCCTTTTGCTGGATTTATTAAATCACACTGTGATATGGGCTAAATCCATTTCTGAAATTATTTTGGTAATACTATTAATTGGCTGCACATTAAAGCCATTAAAACACAGGTAGCTGATGTAGAAAGCAGTGTATCATGCAAATTCAGAAAGAACAAGATTTGGGAGTGAATGAACAAAGGTTTAAAAAACTAAAGGGGGAAGCTGGTGATTGTAGACTTCACCAGCTCTCATGTCTTTTCCTTAATTAAACTTCACAAACTGTGGGTCAGCAATAGTGATGTGTAACCTTTGGGGGATAGTTATTTCAATGCAAAATGTACATTTCTATGTCAGATTCATTGCTCACCTTATTAATTTGCTAATTTTTATTAAACCAAAATCACAGTGTCATGGAATGCAAATACGCATGATAACAGAGGTGGATGCAAGTGCTGGATAAGACCAGTTTTGTTAAATAAACTGGCAAAAATTTTAAAGTTTAGAAATGGGGGACCAGGCTAAAGTCGAGCGGTAAGCAAAGAACAATGAAAGGGCACAAACTAGAAAAAGAAACAGAAACATAATTTTACAAATATTATGCACACAATCATATGAGGAAGTCAGAAAAGCTGTACATGAGAGAACATGTGAACTGACCAATGACGAGACATGGGTGTACAAGAATGAAAACAAACACGTGACAATCAACAAATGATGAGACAAGGGTGGGGTAAGTTGTTTTAGCTTTTCTTAATCCTGTTTAGAAACATGCTTCAACTAGTTCTTACAGTACCACAGAAGAAAGTGGGAGATTTTAAAAGATAACAGGAAAATCTGGTTATCATTTACCATAAACCAGTAAAGAGTACAGTAAATGTGAACCATTTCAATCAAATTATACTTTTCATGTAGGCAGATGGTCATGAATATCCTGTTAGTGATAACCTTGAAAGATTCATTGTTCCTTTGCTACTACACTCTACTTGTGATTAATCTGAAATTGCACTGCATTACACAAATAAAAAATCTATCCAGTATGAATAATTTTAAACAGTGTTACAGGGTTACACACTCACAGCTGTGGTATGCTACACAGAACAAGTACTGTTTATAGTTATCACTAGATGTTGAATTTTGTGTGGAACTTATCTGTTGAAAACTTACAACACTCCAATTGTAAATATAAGCACTATATATAGGAAGGTGGTAAGACTAATCTAATTAGTGGACCTGAACACACTCTGGTATAATGATTTTTTACAACAGTGTTTATTCTTGATAACCTCACCAATTATTACGATTATTTAACTTAGTTGCATGTATTGTATATAAATACATACTATCAGGGTTAAATAATCAAAGATATATAGATGTAAAAAATATTTAATAATTAAAATGTGTTATTATTATTATTATTATTATTATTATTATTATTATTATTATTATGCGTTTATACACATCCAGTGATAATTTTCACATTGTTGCCGATATTTTATTTTACTTGACACTATTTATGATAATTTTTTACTTGATCAACTATGGCAGCTGCTACAGGGGAATTTTAAATAAATAATAAGTGTATAACATTTTACTTTCCCCTTCTGCATTACCAAGTGTGTGTGTGTGTGTGTGTGTGTGTGTGTGTGTGTGTGTGTGTGTGTGTGTGTGTGTGTGTGTGTGTGTGTGTGTGTGTGTGTTTGGTATTTAAGTACATTCTATATAAACAATTGTTATGGTATTGTGCACTGTAGATTCTTCTGGTGTCTCTAGTAGACAGGTAGTCTGAATCATAAATCTAGTCAGCTATATTGTGATCAGATATCAGCTGTAATTTTTTTTTTTACTGAGTTTGTTCTCTCTTTACATACAGTATGCCATATGTCATATGTCTATGGTTCTGTCAGATCAATAATTGTTCAGAGGTTTTAAATTAGATAATAATATTTATGATGTGATTTTATGATATTAGTAACAAACTGATGACTATGAACTATGAATGGAACAATGAAATGCAGCATAGAAGAATTTCAATGTTTTATTGATTTAGGATTATGTGCTGCATGGACCAAGTAACGTTTTCTATGGGATGCCTCCTCATTACACTACTAGTAACATTGGGGCTAATTTTCATGTCCTATAGTGAAACAGCTTTCCCAGGAGTGACAAACATATCTATCTTGTTCTTACATAATTGCCATCATAGATATCAGTCATGAAGCATGAGCAGGGTACAAATGCTGAGATCAAAAAGGCACCCTGCAATTTTTCGCTGCATATGTATTGTGTGTAAAAGCATAGGAACACTATATTATGCTAAGCATTGTAAGAATAGAGATTGAAAATGGCAGAATAAAAGAATGGCAAATAAAGATGACTGTATGAAGGTTATTAAAATTCTGCATGCCTCCATTACACCTATACTTTTCCGTTGGCTGCCCAAATTAATAGTGCTATTTCTTTCTGTGACAAGTGGTTGAGTTCTGGGACATCTGTTGATTTTTTTTAATTACGTGTAAGCTTTTCTGGGTACATGAATGTCATGCTGCTGCTTGGACCTGTTGATTATATATACAGTGAGGAAAATAAGTATTTGAACACCCTGCTATTTTGCAAGTTCTCCCACTTAGAAATCATAGAGGGGTCTTAAATTGTCATCGTAGGTGCATGTCCACTGTGAGACATAATCTAAAAAAAAAAAATCCAGGAATCACAATGTATTATTTTTTTTACTATTTATTTGTATGATACAGCTGCAAATAAGTATTTGAACACCTGAGAAAGTCAAAGTTAATATTTGGTACAGTAGCCTTTGTTTGCAATTACAGAGGTCAAACATTTCCTGTAGTTTTTCACCAGGTTTGCACACACTGCAGGAGGGATTTTGGCCCACTCCTCCACACAGATCTTCTCTAGATCAGTCAGGTTTCTGGCCTGTCGCTGAGAAACACAGAGTTTGAGCTCCCTCCAAAGATTATCTATTGGGTTTAGGTCTGGAGACTGGCTAGGCCACGCCAGAACCTTGATATGCTTCTTACAGAGCCACTCCTTGGTTATCCTGGCTGTGTGCTTCGGGTCATTGTCATGTTGGAAGACCCAGCCTCGACCCATCTTCAATGCTCCAACTGAGGGAAGGGGGTTGTTCCCCAAAATCTCGCAATACATGGCCCCAGTCATCCTCTCCTTAATACAGTGCAGTCGCCCTGTCCCATGTGCAGAAAAACACCCCCAAAGCATGATGCTACCACCCCCATGCTTCACAGTAGGGATGGTGTTCTTGGGATGGTACTCATCAATCTTCTTCCTCCAAACACGTTTAGTGGAATTATGACCCAAAAGTTCTATTTTGGTCTCATCTGACCACATGACTTTCTCCCATGACTCCTCTGGATCATCAAAACGGTCATTGGCAAACTTAAGATGTGCCTGGACATGTGCTGGTTTAAGCAGGCGAACCTTCCGTGCCATGCATGATTTCAAACCATGACGTCTTAGTGTATTACCAACAGTGACCTTGTAAACGGTGGTCCCAGCTCTTTCAGGTCATTGCCCCGCTCCTCCCATGTAGTTCTGGGCTGATTTCTCACCTTCCTTAGGATTATTGAGACCCCACGAGGTGAGATCTTGCATGGAGCCCCAAGACCGAGGGAGATTGACAGTCATGTTTAGCTTCTTCCATTTTCTAATGATTGCTCCAACAGTGGACCGTTTTTCGCCAAGCTGCTTGACAATTTCCCTGTAGCCCTTTCCAGCCTTGTGGAGGTGTACAATTTTGTCTCTAGTGTCTTTGGACAGCTCTTTGGTCTTGGCCATGTTAGTAGTTGAATTCTTACTGATTGTATGGGGTGGACAGGTGTCTTTATGCAGCTAACGACCTCAAAAAGGTGCATCTAATTTAGGATAATAAATGTAGTGGAGGTGGACATTTTAAAGGCAGACTAACAGGTCCTTGGGGGTCAGAATTCTAGCTGATAGACAGGTGTTCAAATACTTATTTAACAAATAAATAGTTTAAAAATCATACATTGTGATTTCTGGATTTTTTTTTTAGATTATGTCTCTCACAGTGGACATGCACCTACGATGACAATTTCAGACCCCTCCATGATTTCTAAGTGGGAGAACTTGCAAAATAGCAGGGTGTTCAAATACTTATTTTCCTCACTGTATATATATATATATATATATATATATATATATATATATATATATATATATATATATATATATATATATATATATATATATATATATATATATATATATATATATATATTAGTTATAAGGTTTCCTGGTGGTCTAGTGGTTAGTATGCGGTGCTCTCACTGCTGCGGCTCGGGTTCGATCCCCGGTCAGGGAACCAACCCCAGCCATTAGGGTTGCACAAGCCTTAGTGCCGGTCCCAAGCCCGGAAAATGGGGAGGGTTGCGTTAGGTAGGGCATCCAGCGTACAAACATGTGCCAAATCAAACATGCGGATGGTCCGCTGTGGCGACCCCTAACGGGAGAAGCCGAAAGAAAGTTTATATATATATATATATATATATATATATATATATATATATATATATATATATATATATATATATATATATATTTATATAGAAAATACTGTATATACATTGAAAATACTTAAAATGCCCTTAATCCGTTCCAACCCTCAAAATACCACCCCATTTTTTTTACTGTTTCATGTTATTAAATAAGGAATATACATTTCTAAATAACAAATATTGTATAAAAACATAATAGAAACAGTATGTAAAGATATAATAAGGTTTTATACAGTGTACTTACCTTGGAGATGAGATGACTTGAGCTAACGAAGACGCTGGCGGAGGTGGAGGGTAGAGGAGATGAAAGACTAATTTTTTGCTATCACTACTGTACACTAGGTATCCCTAAACTTTAAATTTTTTACCTTTTCTTCATTGCTTATCTTCATTTTCATCACAGTCTTCGCTTTCTGGCTTCGCTTCGCCATCTAGCAGCGGCGTCTCGAGCTTTTACCTCAATTTTTTGCTTGCGAAACAAAGCAAAAATTCGACCGAGTGACGACTCGTACCTCGGAAAACTCATACATTAATTTTCACAATTAGCACTTACCACTGTAAGTTGATATTTTATATATTTATATTTATATATAAATATATCTTTTTCTTCTTCTTCTTCTTTCGGCTGCTCCCATTAGGGGTCGCCACAGCGGATCATCCGTCTCCATACCACCCTGTCCTCTACATCTGCCTCTTTCACACCAACTACCTGCATGTCTTCCCTCACCACATCCATGAACCTCCTCCTTGGCCTACCTCTTTTCCTCCTACCTGGTGGCTCCATCCTCAGCATTCTTCTACCAATATAATTCATGTCCCTCCTTTGCACATGTCCAAACCATCTCAATCTCGCCTCCCTCACCTTGTCACCAAAACATCCTACATGCGCTGTCCCTCTAATAAACTCATTTCTAATCTTGTCCATCCTCATCACTCCCAACGAAAACCTTAACATCTTCAGCTCTGCCACCTCCAGCTCCATCTCCTGTCTTTTACTTAATGCCACTGTCTCTAATCCATACAACATCGCAGGTCTCAACACAGTCCTATAAACTTTCCCTTTCATTCTTGCAGATACCCTACTATCACAAATCACTCCTGTCACTCTTCTCCACCCACTCCACCCTGCCTGCACTCTTTTCTTTACTTCTCTAACACACTCTCCATTACTTTGCACTGTTGACCCCAAGTACCTGAACTCCTCCACCTTTTCCAGCTCTTCTCCCTGCAACCGCATCACTCCACTGCCCTCCCTCTCATTTACACACATGTACTCTGTCTTACTCCTACTGACTCTCATTCCCCTTCTCTCCAACGCATATCTCCACCTCTCCAGGCTCTTCTCAACCTGCTCCCTACTCTCACCACAAATGACAATATCATCCGCAAACATCATAGTCCAGGGAGACTCCTGTCTGACCTCGGTTGTCAACCTGTCCATCACCACTGCAAACAGAAAAGGGCTCAAGGCCGATCCTTGATGCAGTCCAACCTTCACCCTGAACCAGTCTGTCGTACCTACTGCACACTTCACTGCCGTCACACTGTCCTCATGCATGTTCTGCACCACCCTCACATACTTCTCCGACACACCTGACTTCCTCATACAATACCACAACTCCTCTCTTGGCACTCTGTCGTACGCTTTCTCTAAATCCACAAATACACAATGCAGCTCCTTCTGTCCTTCTCTATACTTCTCCATCAACATCCTCAAAGCAAATAAGGCATCTGTGGTGCTCTTCCTCGGCATGAAACCATACTGTTGCTCACAGATTGTCACCTCTTCTCTCAGCCTGGCTTCCACTACTCTTTCCTTCATGGTGTGACTGATCAACTTAATTCCCCTGTAGTTACTGCAAGACTGCACATCTCCTTTATGCTTGAAGATCGGTACCAGCACACTTCTTCTCCATTCCTCAGGCATCTTCTCACCTTCCAATATCCTGTTAAACAACCTGGTCAAAAACTCCACTGCCATCTCTCCTAAACATCTACACGCTTCTACCGGAATGTCATCTGGTCCAACCGACTTTCCACTCTTCATCCTTTTAATCGCTGCTCTCACTTCCTCCTTACTAATCCTATCTATATCCTGCTTCACCAACTCCACATCGTCCAACCTTCTCTCTCTCTGATTTTCCTCATTCATCAGCTGCTCAAAATACTCCCTCCACCTTCTCAACACACTCTCCTCACTAGTCAAGACATTTCCCTCTCCATCCTTTATTGCTCTAACTTGCAGTACATCCTTCCCCGCTCAGTCCCTCTGCCTGGCCAATCGGTATAAATCCTTTTCTCCTTCCTTAGTGTCCAACCTCTCATACAGCTCCTCATATGCCTTTTTCTTGGCTTTCGCCACATCCCTCTTTACCTGCTGCCGCATCTCCTTGTACTCCTGCCTACTTTTCTCATCACTCTGTCTATCCCACTTCTGTTTTGCCAACCTCTTTCTCCTTATGCTCTCCTGCACTTCCTCATTCCACCACCACGTCTCCTTGTCTTGCTTTTTATTTCCAGATGTCACATCAAGTACTTTTCTAGCTGCCTCCCTCATCACTTCTGCAGTAGTTGCCCAATCATCCAACACCTCTTCAACACCACCGAGCCTCTGTCTGACCTCTTCCCTGAACCCCACACTACACTCTTCCTCCTTCAGTTTCCACCATCTTATTCTTCTTTCAGTCCTCACTCTCCTCCTCTTCTTCTTCGCCTCCAAAACCATCCTACAGACCACCATCCGATGCTGTCTAGCTACACTGTCCCCTGCCAACACATTACAGTCTCCAATCTCCTTCAGGTTGCATCTCCTGCATAGCACATTTAAAACCTGTGTCCACCTGTGTGCACCTTCCTTCACTCTTATACGTCACCCTATGATCCTCCTTCTTCTTAAAATAAGTGTTCACCACTGCCATTTCAATCCTTATAGCAAAATCTACCACCATTTGCCCTTCCACATTCCTCTCCTTAAAACCATACCTACCCATCACCTCCTCATCACCTCTGTTCCCTTCACCTACATGCCCATTAAAGTCTGCCCCAATCACCAATCGTTCTTTCCTAGGTACACCATCTACCACTTCATCTAATTCACTCCAGAATTTTTCCTTCTCCTCCATCTCACAGCCAACTTGGGGAGCATAGGCACTGATGACATTTATCATCATCCCTTCAACTTCCACCTTCACGATCGTCACCCTATCAGAAACTCTCTTCACCTCCACTACACTCTTACTGTACTCTTCCTTCATAATCACCCCTACACCATTTCTCTTTCCATCCACACCATGATAAAACAGTTTAAACCCACCTCCAATGTTCCTGGCCTTACTCCCTTTCCACTTGGTCTCCTGAACACACAACAGGTCTACCTTTCTCCTCTCCATCATATCAGCTACCTCTCTCCCTTAACCCGTCATAGTACCAACATTTAAAGTACCAACCCGAACCTCCACTTTCCTACACTGCTCCTTACCCTGCCGTCTCCGTAGATGTCTTCCTCCTCTCCTCCTCCTCCTCCTTCGGCCAACAGTAGCCCAATTTCCACCGGTACCCTGTCGGCTAACGATACCTGTGGCGGTCGTTGTTAACCCGGGCCTCGACCGATCCGGTATGAAATTCTCATTTGTGATCCGCATATTTGATTTGGCACATGTTTTACGCTGGATGCCCTTCCTAACGCAACCCTCCCCATTTACCCGGGCTTGGGACCGGCACAAAGAGTGCACTGGCTTGTGCATCCATAATGGCTGGGTTATTTTATATATTTATATATATATATATATATATATATATATATATATATATATATATATATATATATATATATATATATATATATATATATAAAATAGCAACTTACAGTGGTAAGTGCTAATTGTGTTAGCAGGAGTATGCACTTCAGTATTTATATAATTAAATTTTTAATTTTTTTCACATCAACTTGAATTTATCAGAAACTATTCATTAAAGACCAGAGTCTAAACTCATTAAACTCATTTAATTATAGTCTTCAGTCTATACAGTACAGAATCTACTCATTAAGAGCAAGCTTTCACTGGCACAAGCAAACATGTTGACATATATATAAAATATACACATCAGTGGTGGGCTGTCAGGGCCAGCTAAACCTTTCTGGCTGGCCTAAACACATTCAGAAGCACTGACCTACATTTACAACCTAAATTATAATATTTGTTTCATAAAATTGTATTCAATTATTCCAAACAGTCCATTATCTTTATTTCGTAGTGTTTTTCTAGGCTGCACTGCTTCCAGTACGTTTATGTGGATAAACTTTTTGTCTAATCAGATTTCCTCTATGTGGTGCAATGTCAATCTGAACTGCCCATGTCCTTTAGAATCAGTAGTGCTGGTCGTTGTACCTGACTAGATTAGCAATGGGTCTTTTTTTTTAACAATCAGATTTCAAATTCGCCTCACAGGGCCCAGAATAGCATTAGCATTTTTCCGTCCTCTGATTGGTTGGTCAGAGGAAAACTGTTACAGTCAAGTTTAACTAGCAAAACAAGTCTGTAGCACTCTGCACACATTAATACATCTGCGTTAGACTTTTTATGCCCAGAATGGCTGATAAAGGTAGAAAAATATATTTGGTTTTAGATATACTTAAAAGAACATTTTCAAGGCGGACTTTTCCAGAAAAGCTAGACATCTTAAGGAGAGGTCAGCCAACCTCAAAGCTAGCTAGATTGTCTCAACCCGGGAAAGGGTTTGTTCGGCGCTTCCAGAGCAGTGCCGATGAGCTGTACCAATGGCTTACAGCTTCTAAGGAGCGGTGCAAATTAAATGATTATGCATTTTGCGGATAAATCTCTGAGTATGATGTATTTTATTTAATTTTTTAGGTTTTTGTCATGTTATTAGACAAATATTGATTCTGCACTGCTCCAGATGATGTGCGTGGCACAGTTGCGGTTGTAGTGTAGAGGTTTGGAATTGTCTTAACTGGGTTTCTTTTGCTTTAGTAAAAATAGTATTCACCCGCAATATGCGAAATGCCTCTCTCTCTCCATAATGCCAGGCGTTGTAAGTCCCCACTGAAGGCCCAGGTACCAAATGCATGGCCCGCCACTTTTATATATATAGTTTTAAATAGCAATTATAAGTTATTCATAATCTTTCTGTGCATCAAAGGTAAAGAATCAAAATCTGTTGGTAGCTTGCTTTATATCTGTGGTAACTAAGAGAAATTCCCAAGCATATTTTGGCATCTGACATTCCATGACTGCTAGATTGTAAATATATATTGTAGTATTAAGATAAGATCCTATAAGACATTTTGATTAAACACATTAACTTACCTAATGTTGGTATATTGCTGTCCCTATTCATACACTGTATACAACAAGATGTGAATTTTCCAGTTTAAAAGGGGCTGGTGGTCTAGTGGTTAAGATGCAGCGCTCCCACCGCTGCGACCCGGGTTCGATTCCCGGTCAGGGAACCATCCCCAGCCACTCTTAGTGCCGGTCCCAAGCCCGGATAAATTGGGGAGGGTTGCGTTAGGAAGGGCATCCAGCGTAAAACATGTGCCAAATCAAACGTGCGGAGGATCCGCTGTGGCGACCCCTAACGGGAGAAGCCGAAAAGAAAGAAAGAAAGAAAAGGGGCATGTTAGCAAAAACAGGAAAATGTCAAAGCCATGGTCACTGGAATTCTTATCCCAGACAGCTTAAGGTAATGGAGCCTGTGTGCTGACATAGACTTTACCAGTTGGATGCTGTCTCCTTGCTCATTACTACATACAACTAAAAAAGGTTTAAGGTTTTGTGACAGCAAAAAATCAGTCTTGGCACATGATGAAATTTAACAGTGTTGTCAACAAAAGTAAAACTGGTGCTTTCTTAGCTATTTCAGTTCATACTAAGTTTATATTGAGTTACTGTCACAATATATTTTATTATTTTATATTTATTTTATAGTTTGAAAGATCCCAACTGTTATGCTGTAAAAAGAATAATAATTGACATATCAGAAAACAATAAACTATATACATTATCTATAATCATTAATAGGTTATTGTCAGGGATCCACCAGCCTCGCCTCTCCTTAACACCCCGCCTCACGGAGCGAGTCTCCCTCATACTAAATACCGGCACCTGGCGCTCATCAGCCCAGGGCCTACTTAAGGCCCCTCTCCCTTCCTTCCATGTCCGTTCTCTCAGATAATGCTGGCAGAACACTCAAGGACTCATCTCGCCTTCCCAGCGTCTAAACCTTCCTACAGGACTTCCTGGTATCTAGTGACTTTCCTACGGATATTAATCCTGAACTTTACCCTGGTTTGGTTTTGTGCTGTTCTACGTCATTAAACTTGTAAAACGGACTTTGGTGTCCGCCTGTGTTTGTCAGCCTGACAGTTATTTACATATACTGTATGAATAACCTTTATTCATTGTAATAGCTAAAAATGGACATCCAATGGGCTATTGGCTGTGCTCACGCAACAACGAAGCCTAAGAGGATTTAACACATTTTGTTAATTAATATAATGATGTAAAGTGTTAATAAAGATCATTTTTAACAAAACCATCACCATTACAAAAGTCATTGTTTTGGTAATTTGGAACACTCTCCTATGATTTTATTTTCCCCCAATCCTAAATTTAACTAACATACTAAAATATAAATGTAAATTCACATTTTATTTGTGGTATCAAATATAAGCTTATAAACAATGTGTAAGACTATCAGCATGAAGAATATGGATAATCGTATATGCACTACAGGAACCTACAGGAAATAACATATAAAGTTATATTTTATAAACTAGATAATAATATTTTATTATTATTACTACCCTGACCCTATTATAAACCTTATTATTATAAAAATCATCATAAATATAATAGAATAACCTGTGCTCAGGGAAAAAAAAAAGGAAAAAGAAAAAGACACAAAAAAACCTGTATGTAGAAAGCATTCACAAGACTGCTTATTTGAATCAGTTAGCCAGGAATCTTTAGGGACTTAATTAAAATACAGTTTTAGATAGAGCTGCATTATTTAAGCAGACACCATCTTCACACCAAAACACATAGCTTTTTGATAATTTTGATCTTGTGTCTATGGCTGTAAAACATTGAAAAAGTATCTATTTAAATGTTCTTGCATGCTCTGACTCCATACAATTTATTTTATTGTTTGAAAATATTTAAGCTGGCTTATATACCAACTGTATTTATATTTCAATATTATTATTTTATTATATTAACAGTTTTCAAAATGTATTCACTGTATTCTACTGTATATAGTTCATGTTCGAAATCTTGATTTCAGCAGCTGTGAAATATTAGAAGATATTGACCAGTTACAATAAATTAATTATATGAACATGCACACCCATATTGCATAAGTGACAAACATATTATTTTAACATAAAGAAAGAAAGAAGTAAAAACTAAATAATAACAGTTATTTTTATCTGATTTAATTTAAACTGCAATGTTGCAAACGTTTGGACTGTGACAGGTTATTTTGAGAATGAAAAATAAATAAATAAAATGAAACGTCAACCACATGAAGAAAGCACAGAAGAGGGGGTATTTTATTATTCCAAGGTGAGAGGTTTAAAACAGAATTTTAAATGTTACCCCGCTGTTCAAGATCACGAAAACCTTTAATTTCATGCAAATGAACAGCACGAAGCATGGAACGTAATGTAAACGAATCCTTCTTTTGTAGTTGTGTAGAGGTGGGGAAAGAGAAAGACAGAGCGGGAGAGCGGGAGAGCAGGAGGGAAAAAGGACAGGGAAGCCAAGAATAAAATTCACAAAGATTCTATAATTGCTGTCTGAAATTATGTAAATCCCGGCACAAGGCTGAGTGCAATTATTCTGAGCCCATAGCTGCCACCTCCACTAATGTCTAACAGAATATCCATACTTGACATTTAGATGTGCTAATGCAAATGAGAATTATTTTTTCACCAAGACAAAGGGGGACCGAAAGATCACATCATTTTGTAACAATAAAAAATCCTTAAACTGGCTTTGGTATCCAGGATATTAAAGGCAAAGACAAATTCTTTTGAACATACATATGTGAAAACTTTGCTTGTATTTTATAACTGGGATTTTATGAATAGGAGCTTTTTTAGTTTATCTGCTTAGTATAAAAAGAGGATTATCTGTTTGGCTTACAAAGTAGGATGTATTTAATTGTTTTGAGACCCAACTCCATGTGTATAGTAAGTGCTTATATACTGTACCAGTGGTAGAACTCACAAATGTTGTCCATGTAAGAGCAAGTTTTCAAGAATATTTTATTAATAATGTTTATTTTAAAGTAAGATTTAAAGGCAGCTACTTTTGCATCAAGCAACCTAGTTTTATTAGAATGCTAATGGTTTTGTTTTGCTTTGAATGGATAAACGTTAAACCATCATTAATAGCTGTGGAATAATTATCTCATAACATTATGTGATGTAAAGTCAAAATTGAACATGACATCAAAATTCACTTTACAAATATAAAAAAATATTTATATTTATATAAATAAAGCAAAATGATATTTTATATCTTGCAGCAAATTTCCTTTGATTTTGTGGCAGCAAACCAAACATGGGAGGTAATGAAGTACAAATACTTTGTTACTGTATTCAAGTAGATTTTTACTTTTTACTTTGACTCACTAAATATTTTACATAAATACTGTATCTGTGCTTTCTATTTCTTACATTTTCAAACCAGGCTCTTTACTTTAGTTTTAATCTATTCTGTGACATTATCAAAGATTTTCCTCTCATTTCCATTTTCAGCTTTCAACCTATTTCTTGTCATTGCGCTGCAATTCAATAAATTTTCAATCAAGCCGTGCAATGATACACCACTGGTGTATAATTTCCTGGCTATCATGCACCACAGACGTAGGCTACTTCACTAAGCTAACAAGAAGCAAGGCAGAAGGCAACAAGAAGTGTGGCTAACGTTAAGGAGACAGAGGGAGTCAGTGATGAAAACATGAGACTATGGGAACAGAGACATTCCCGATCACCTGGTCATCATCATTTTTTCTCTGCTTGTGTTCTATATGGTGGTTGTTCAGTCTGGATACATTCATTAGATAACAAAATTTGAAATTATTTTGTATTAATATATTAATATGATGTGAGGTTCAGTTACCAGCATGTCACTAAAACAGGTAGTAGTAATGGCTGTGTTCTTTACTTTAACTTGAGTAAAAGAAATGTAGTCAGTACTTCAGCTTTTACCAGAGTCTTTAAAACATGAGTATCCTACTTGAGTGAAGGATGTGTGTACTTTTGCCATCTCTGCAGCAAACCTCACTGTCCAACACATAAATACCTACACCATCATGATAGAACAATGGAATTCCATGAAGCATACAACAGCACCTCAGACTGTTAGAAGAGAGTGAGGAAAATACAATAATAAGGAATCTTTATGTGCCAAAAAGACTGAATGAAGAACATGCAGCCTCTGCATGAACAAAAGTTACAAGCAAAAAAATGGCTTGTGAAAAATCATAGTCCATTAATTCATGCTCTTTCTCTCCATCTCCTTCTTTTCTCCTTCTCCTTCTCCTTCTCCTTCTTCTCTCTCTCTCTCTCTCTCTCTCTCTCTCTCTCTCTCTCTCTCTCTCTCTCTTTGTACAGCACAAAAATAAACAAAAATCTAACAACAAAAAGTCATGACATTGGCATTGTGCCTGCCCGAGTTTCTATTCAATTGTGGCATTTTGTCTGTGTGCATGGCAGGGCATGGTGTGCTCAGGTGCCAGAGACACTTAAACACAAGGCAGTGGTGAATACAAAGAAGAACAACAGAGCAACACAAGACAGTGGTGTTTTTATGCTGAGCTCCAAATATGTGTCTCAGTCATGAAGGGAATGAAATTAACATTTAAAAAAAAAATCACAAAAAGGCACTATCGTTCTGCGTTAAGATGAACTGTAAGCAGAAAGTAAGTGCTTTATATAGCTGTTTTATTCATAATTTTTTATTATTATAATTATATTAAAATGCTAACTCTGTACATTTACTATTATTATTATTATTATTATTATTATTATTATTATTATTATTATTATTATTATTATTATTATTAGGGAAAAACATCCTTGGTAATTAATTTTATATTTATATTACATACAACAACAACAACAATAATAATAATAATAATAATAATAATAATAATAATAATAATAATAATAATAATAATAATAATAATAATAATAACAATAATAATAGAGCCTTAACAATATTCTGTTAAATGCTTATACATGTTTATAGTCTGTTGAATGTTTATAAAATGTTACTTAAGTCAGTGCGTAATGTATTCAGAGAAACTGTAGCAACATTATTCCATATCAAGAACTAAACTTCACACTCTCCTAGTCACCCACTTTTTGCTCTCAGGCCATCAAGTCATAGTATCCTTTAAATCGACGTGACACTTCATAATAACAGTAAGAGGCCTCTCCTGTCCCATGTCACGACTGCACAGATTAGTTCCTCTTCACCAAACCAAGGTCATTTTCTCACTCCTCACTGAATACATTTGGAGATCTCTCTCTCACAGACCCACAGACACACACAGACAGACACACACAGATTGTTTAAATAAATATTTTTATATGAGGGTGCACATGAGAAATGTTAAACTATGAACAATACACAATTCAATACAGTAATATCTATCTATCTATCTATCTATCTATCTATCTATCTATCTATCTATCTATCTATCTATCTATCTATCTATCTATCTATCTATCTATCTATCTATCTATCTATCTATCTATATATATATATATAAATATATGTGCCAAGATGTAGTATCTGTTTTACATCTTGTAATATATTTGTTTATGTACCATTCTGCACTGTCAGTCAACTTACCTATAGGGGAAAACAGAGCAACCGATGACATTTTTGTACTCAATTTTTTGCTCTCTCAGTCACAGCTATAGTATTATCTTGTTAATAACTCATTCATTCATCCATTCATTTTCTCCCGCTTATCCGTAATTCGGGTCGCGGGGGCAGCAGTTGTTAATAACTGATATAGTTAATTATCATACAGAGAACATAATTAAGAATCCACAATGAGAGTTGGCTAAAATCATACTAAGAATTTAGATTTAAGTACATATTCTTCCACTTACACTAACAGCCGATCTCCTATCCTGCTCCTGTTTTTACAGTGCAGTCAGCTACAACCAAACCTTGTGAAATATGTGTCTTTATAAAGCCGCATCATAATACCAGACTAGAGAACATATTTTTCATTTGTTTTACTTATTAGGGAAAACTGTGTGTTAATGAGTTGTACAATTAGACAACATGTATCATTTTCTGCTGGCTACATTATCATATTTCAGAAACAGTGTTTTTTTGTATTTATGTAGAGAGTTTGCTGTATCTTTTTTATCAAATAGTATGTAAATGAGTAACCTTTATTTATGAGCCTGTGCAGTGTTGTTGTAGATCAAATAGAAACATTTGTTTCAAAGGTTACTATTATTCTGATATTATTGATAAATAAGAAATATTTTTTGTGCATTAATAAATTAGTAATTGGATTTATGAAACTTTAATTAGCTTTGTGGAGGACCTGTAGAGACTCTGATGTCCACTAGATTTATTTCTATTTTACATTTGACATGAATCAAAATCAATTGATTGAACTAAACATTTCATAAAAATGTGTATGTTCATATTACTTAGCAAGGCCATCACTCACATAACAACAAGTTGACAGAAACTATTTTTACAAACAAACTGATATATGATTTTGTATAAACTTTTAAGACTCAATTATATCACATTTAGTTTGTTGCATGTCTTTAGAATGAAAACCTCATAGAGCTGTGTCAATGCTACCCCCTTGTGACCAGTCTAATACAAGAATAATAGAATGGGATAAAGAGAGATAAAAGTGCATAGACAAGATGAATAAGAAATTCCAGCTGAATAAACCTTGGGGTGCCTGAGTAAATGAATGTCTTATTTCGGTTAACCATTGACGATAGAGGGTATTACCATACAGCAACAGAAATCCATTGAATTTCCTCATGCATGTTTTTATGATCTTTATAATTTTAGACATTGTTTTAATATATATTTCACATGAACTCTTATTATTGGAAATATATTTTGTCACACTAAAAAAAATAAAAAAAATGAAAATAATGTGGTAACTGCACAGACTGTTAAGAAACACCAGCATGGCAGCATCTTATGGTTCTTGCACAGATCGCTTTCATTAGGCTGCTAGGGACGTCAGGGAATGTGCTATGTTGACACACAGACAGGTATCTGTGTCAGGTGCACACAACGCTGTTCTTTTAGGGGGCACTTCCACCCGCTTTCCAACTACTTGCAAGTGGAAGGTGCACAGTCTTTCATTGTGAGTCCTCTTGAAAAGACATAATTAGACATAGATATAATTCACCACTACTGTGGAAGACAGCTGGATAGGCAGGTGGAGCTTCAGATACGCTGCTTGCCAAAGACTTTAGTTTTCTTCCTGCAGTTTTGTCTACCATCAAAGCACTCCTTTATGTTTTGATATATTTTTTCTTTGAATAATATATGGTTTAATGATGGGGAAACTGTAATGCTTTATATTAACATTATTCTATACATTAAAAGAATGGAACACTTAGCCTGATGTATTTGCATATACATGCTGTCTTGATTGTTCTAAGAAGAAATAAATGTGCTGTAAATGTTTTGGCTGTATATTGATTTACCATATGAATTTTTCTAAAGGTTTTGTGACAGTGGTCCATGCTATAAGGTGTCTAAGATAAGAGGTAGTAAAAATGAATGAATCCTTTCTGTGGAGCTGTGGAATAATCAGAGTGCTTATTACAAAAGAATAAAACATTTTACAAAATGTAAATATGACATCCACTTTATTGACAACACCAGAATATTATGTCAAATATTACCAGAATGTTTGTCACCTCTTTGCCTGAACATACTGTATATATTCCTAAAAGTTAGTGTAATTTAATACAGGTATACTGTAATGCAATAGATTACCATTTATATACAATATACTGCACACACTAGTACATGTACTGTAAATGAAAAATGACCTACTTTTGTATTTGAAAGACTAGAAATTGTCCATTACTGTATGGTTTTATTTATGCTTACTAATAGTCCTCTTCAAATGGAAGATTTCATGATTGGAGTTCTAGCTAAAGTTTATTTTATAGTTCTTTGTTATTTTTTGTGTTAGCGGTTTTATTTTGAAGTGCTTGTTTTTAATGTTTTAATTTGGGGGTACTGAGTATTAGTTTTAGATTACTAACTATTAGCTTAAATGAACATTTTATATTATATATATATATATATATATATATATATATATATATATATATATATATATATATATATATATATATATATATATATATATATATAGTGAGGAAAATAAGTATTTAAACACCCTGTTATTTTGCAAGTTCTCCCACTTAGAAATCATGGAGGGGTCTGAAATTGTCATCGTTGGTGCATGTCCACTGTGAGAGACATAATCTAAAAAAAAAATATCCAGAAATCACAATGTATGATTTTTTAACTATTTATTTGTATGATACAGCTGCAAATAAGTATTTGAACACCTGTCTATCAGCTAGAATTCTGACCCTCAAAGACCTGTTTGTCTGCCTTTAAAATATCCACCTCCACTACATTTATTATCCTAAATTAGATGCACCTGTTTGAGGTCGTTAGCTGCATAAAGACACCTGTCCACCCCATACAATCAGTAAAAATCCAACTACTAACATGGCCAAGACCAAAGAGCTGTCCAAAGACACTAGAGACAAAATTGTACACCTCCACAAGGCTGGAAAGGGCTACGGGGAAATTGCCAAGCAGTTTGGTGAAAAAAGGTCCCCTGTTGGAGCATTAATTAGAAAATGGAAGAAGCTAAACATGACTGTCAATCTCCCTCGAACTGGGGCTCCATGCAAGATCTCACCTCGTGGGGTCTAAATGATCCTAAGGAAGGTGAGAAATCAGCCCAGAACTACACGGGAAGAGCTGGTCAATGACCTGAAAAGAGCTGGGACCACCGTTTCCAAGGTTACTGTTGGTAATACACTAAGACGTCATGGTTTGAAATCATGCATGGCACGGAAAGTTCCCCTGCTTAAACCAGCACATGTCCAGGCACGTCTTAAGTTTGCCAATGACCATTTGGATGATCTAGAGGAGTCATGGGAGAAAGTCAAATGGTCAGATGAGACCAAAATAGAACTTTTGGGTCATAATTCCACTAAACGTGTTTGGAGGAAGAAGAATGATGAGTACCATCCCAAGAACACCATCCCTACTGTGAAGCATTGGGGTGGTAGCATCATGCTTTGGGGGTGTTTTTCTGCACATGGGACAGGGCGACTTTTATTAAGGAGAGGATGACCGGGGCCATGTATTGTGAGATTTTGGGGAACAGCTGTATCATACAAATAAATAGTTTAAAAACCCTAACCCTAACCCTAACCCTAACCCTAGCTTTTTTTTCTTTTTTAGATTATGTCTCTCACAGTGGACATGCACCCACTATGACAATTTCAGACCCCTCCATGATTTCTAAGTGGGAGAACTTGCAAAATAGCAGGGTGTTCAAATACTTATTTTCCTCACTGTATATATATATATATATATATATATATATATATATATATATATATATATATATATATATATATATATTGTTTTTACCTTTTTTTTTTTAATAGTGCATTAATTATAATAATTAACTGGGATTGTTAAAATGTCTGCCTGAGGAATGGAGAAGGAGTGTGCTGGTACCAGTAACTACAGGGAAATAAAATTGATCAGTCACACCATAAAGTTATGGGAAAGAGTAATAGAAAATGGGCTGAGAGAAAAGGTAACAATCTGTGAGCAACAGTATGGTTTCATTCTGAGGAAGAGCACCACATAGGCATTATTCACCTTGAGAATGTTGATAGAGAAGTATAGTGTGTTTGTGGATTTAGAGAAAGCGTACGACCGGTCCCGAGAGAGGAGTTGTGGTATTGTATGAGAAAGTCATTTGTGTCAGAGAAGTATGTGAGGGTTGTGTAGGACATGTAAGATTACAGTGTGCCAGCAGTGAAGTGTACAGTAGAAATGACAGACTGGTTTAAGGTGGAGGTTGGATTGCATCAAGGATCGGCTCTAAGCCCTTTTACTGTTTGCAGTGGTGATGGACAGGTTGGGGACAAAGTGAGAGATGCCCAATTGAGATGGTTTGGACCTGTGCAGAGGAGAGACATAGGGTATATCGGTAGGAGAATGCTGAGGATGGAGCCACCAGGATGTAGAAAAAGAGGAAGGCCAAAATGGAGGTCCATGGATGTGGTGAAGGAAATCATGCAGGTAGTTGTTTTAAAAGAGGCAGATGTAGAGGACAGAGTAGTATGGAGACGGATGATCTGCTGTGGCAACCCTAATGGGAGCAGCTAAAAGAAGAAAAGAATTGGTAAAATGCTTGATTTGAAGTCAAGTCAAGTTTATTTCTATAGCGCTTTTCACAACAGACATTGTTTTAAAGCAGCTTTAAAGAAATCAAGTCAAGAAGAATGGTGTGCATTTATCCCTGATGAGCAAGCCATGGCAACTGTGGCAAGGAAAAACTTCCTTAGATGTTATGAGGAAGAAACCTTGAGAGGAACCAGACTCAAAAGGAGAACCCATCCTCATTTGGGTGACATCAAGAGAAGCAGTGGAGAGAAATTAGCGTAGCTGCTGTTCATGATGTTAACAGCACAAGTTGATAATGTGCATTTGATCAGAAACATACTGAAAACATTTAATTATATCAGAATGACTTTGAGTGTACCAAAAATCTCACCCTTTTTATTGTTACACCAAAATGGAACAACAGTGATTTCAATTAATCTTACTCTCACTATCTGTGCATAATATTAAATGACTCGGGACTGTAAATGTGGAGGTTAATAACAAGGCATTGATGGGTCCTTACTAGATGAGATGATAATCATGATTCAAGCATGATTACATGTTGACAATTAACTATTCAGGGTGCTTTCCTTTTAATTTAATAATTTTGCTATCTAAGCATTTTTGCAGGATATGGGAATGTTGAGAGAATTAAGTAAATTGAGATTAGTGAAAATAGGATAAGTATGAAAAAGCTTCAGCTTATAAAGCAGCATTGGCAAATTATGTATCGTAGATCTTTGGTTTAAATAATAAAAATAAACATTTTTAAAGAACATTATAATCAAAAAAACAAAAACATTCCCTTATAAATTTTAAATAAATTTATACATTTTTATGATGTTGCACTAAGTGCAGATTGTTATTAAACAATAAGTAATGAAAATTGTTGTTCAAAATGTTTTGAAATCATGCATTTAAAAAATATATCAAAATTGTTACCCATTTAAATATTGAAAACAATGTTTTATGGTCTTTGACTGCTTTTATGATTCAGTAAGTTTACTTCACTATTTATTTTTTGGACACCTTTGTACTCTCACATTTTCAGACCAGTCTTGTTACTTTTTAACTTATTTGGTGACATGATCAATATTTTTTCTTCTAACTGCGCACCTTTTTCAGCCCATCAACTGATTTCTTGTCATTGCGTGGCTTTTTTTAAACTACGATTGGTGTATTATTTCCTGGCTCTCACTCACTACAGACGTAGACTAGTTACAAAGCTAACAATGTGAAAGGCAGAAGGCAACAAAATGTATGGTTAATGTGGATGAGACAAAGGGACTCAGCAATGTAAACATGACTTAGAACAGAGACATTCATGATCACCTGATCATCATCATCTTTAGCTTGCTTGTGTTTTATATGGTAATTGTTAAGCCTGGATAGATTCATTGGGTAACAAATTTAAATATATTTTTGTATGAATATATTAATTTGATGTAAGGTCCAGGTACCAGTGTAACACTAAAACAGGTAGTAGTAATGGCTGCTTTTAATTTAAGTACATGTCAGAACCTGTACTTCTTTACTTTAACTTGAGTGAAAAAGTGTAGTTACAGATTTTACCATAGTCTTTTAAAACATGAGTATCTGTACTTCTACTGGAGTGAAGGATGCGTGTACTTTTGCCATCTCTGTTTATAGATTTTCTCTGTGTTGGTACCTTACCTGCCACTATCATCCAGTTCCACCACTTTCTGAATTTTGTCAGAAGAATGGGTGAGGTGACACCTGAGATACTGGAAAAGCCCAAAGCGGGACTGTTTGCCCATCTCCTCGGACAAGCACCTTTGGAATAAGAGATTGGAACACTGCTGAAGAACATTGGAAAGAAACAAATTAGTGGAAAATCCATCACTTCATGTGTTCATGGGCCCTATATGCCCTAGGCCCTATAAAGGTCTATATTCTGTCAAAATTTAGATACTTTTCAATTTTGCACAGAATGGTTGAAAGTAATGCACAAAGCACGATCCCAAGTTTCTAAAGGAATCCTGACAAGATGCAACCTTCCTCAGATTGTATTTCATGTTGAAGCATCAATACAATTTTCCTGCATCAGAAATGTGAGAAGGGTTGGTTTCCAGACGGTGTCAACTAACATTGGATTGTTCAAAATACCTTTGCAAATGTTGTTGGGTTCATCTTCCATTTCTTTTATTTAGAAAAAAGACAGCTTGTTTGAAATATTTTGGAGTATACTTCCACTGTTCCAAAACAAAATGTGAAAAGATCGGCAGGTTTTATACCCTCACAATTCTTTCACAGTTATTCCTCCATTAGAGCGTGATATAAAATTACTTACTTACCTAATTGTTTAAAAGAGCACACCTCTTTAAAATTGCTTATAGTGGTCTATTTTGTACCTATTGTAATAAATTAACTATTAAAGTGACTTCATAGACTGTTAAAATGTTATAAAACTAAAATTTCAAAACTAAATATTGTGTAGAAGTGTTTATGCCTGTCATACAAGGATGTCAACTTTGACACTGAATGAATGAGTGCATGGCGCTGACACATGCATGGTTGCTTATGATTTTGGAATGACAGAATGTTTAACAGAGAAAGACATTCACTATGAATAAAATCTTTTTACTAGTTTTACTAATATCATATTGAATATGCATAGTCTAGTATGTTTAAGCTAGTGGAGACAAAATTTAACTTGTGCTGCAGGTTGCAATCAATGTGTCAGAAATGTCTTTCTTGTCCATTCTCTTTTTTTCTCTTTTGGTAAGATGATAATCCATGCCTGAATCTCTGATAGACTGCAGTATGATTCATTTAGACAGTGACTGACTGCACATCCAATCTGCTTCAGCACAGGAGAAGTGGCTTATTATCTCTTCTATATGAGATTCCATGCAGCCTCTATAAGTGGTTGCGTCAGCTGGCTCCACTGCAAAAACCACTGTGAAAGTAATCAATAAGTGTTTGTCTCTAGTCCTTTAGGCTATTCCATTATGACATTGTTGAAAATTAAGCTGGCAGATATTAATAATAATGAAAAAAAATGACAATGCTGAGTGACAGATGGGGATGGATTTTTGGAAGAGAAATAGTATGTGTGTTAACTGTGCAATTCCAGTAGATTGATTCAGTAATAAAAACAGTTGTTGCTACTTCATTTAATTTAATTTATTATTCTTGAATGTATACATATATATATATATATATATATATATATATATATATATATATATATATATATATATATATATATATATATATATATTACTACAGCAACTTCAACCGTAGCTCATTCAGGTTATAAATATTGTGTGAGATTTTACATTTCTCTTATAATTTTCTTGGCTGAATTCTAAACCATTTGTTTGTTATCAATTAAAATAATCACCAAATTACATTTTCTTACATATAGATTTTGTTACATTTGTCAGTGCATGCTGTTGGAATACTTGTTTTCCATTGTCTATTTTTATATTTTTATTTATCTTCAGTCTAACTTTTACTTTTCTTAAATTTCTGCTGTGTTTATGGCATATACTCTATATCTGAATTGCATCATACTACCACCACTATAACTTACAGGCCTAACTCCCTGAAAACATTTCCATTGTAATAGTTTTGTCCTATTGTATTTTTTTTTTTTTACTGTACCTAACCTACATAGCAATCAATCGCTGTGAATTTTTAGTCAAGAAGTTTTAATTTCTTAAAAATGAATACATTAAATATTTTTTTTAAAACAAATATGAAATTATTATTATTATTATTAATATTATTATTATTATTATTATTATTATTATTATTATTATTATTAATTATTATTATTATTATGATTAATTATATTATTATTGTTTAGTCTACCAGTTAATTTATCATTCTTCTACTGCACCAACTTTCACTTTCCATTGACCTTCCAAGAAAAAAGTGCATGAAAAATGTGATGATTTGAAAATGGTTTCAAAGTTAAGATATTATGCTATGAACTGCTGACTTTAGTGTCGCTGTATGATGAAATACTATAGATGATAGTGGTAACACTAATACATTAAGGTAAGAAGAGAAGTAAAAACATATGGCTCATCTCTAGCTTGTGAAGAAGTCAGCACTTTTTGGAACTTTAAATAACTTTACAAAGTCTGGGTCACACTGGTGCATATAACTCACTCCCATAAGTCATTGACTCTATTTTCCACCATTATATTAATATCCAGCTTTGCAATACAGGCCACTGTGGAAAAAATGTAGGATATTTAAGAAAATTATATTAGCAAAGGTTTTCAGCCAACCAGAAACAGCTAAATTAATCTCCGAATCATGTTTTACAAAAATTATGATATTCTCTACTCATTGGGGTTAATCTCAGCTAAAGGACAGTTTTAATGCATTGTGCATATGCTTTGAGTATACTGGTCATGGTACATTAATTTTTTGTTTGAAACCATTTTGAAGGAATGTACCATGGATGGAGCATGGATTAGACATGTTTATTCAAAGCTTTTTTGTTATATAGCTTGCCATAAGATATACATTTCTCTATAAACAAATATATTGTATATGCCTGCAGCAAATTGGTCGAAACCATCCAAACAGCACAAATACGTTATACACCTTTATTTTTAATTGGCAAAGATAGTGAATTTTAACAATATCTACCACTAAATAAAACAGTGTGTATCCAAACTAGTCAAGTGTGGTATAAAATAATTTGTACAGTTGACCCACCTCCACCTTGACCCAGTCTGTTGTTCCTTCTGCACACTTCACTGCTGTCACACTGTTCCAATACATGTCCTGCACCATCCTCACAAACCTCTCTGCCATACCTAACTTCCTCATACAATACCAAAACTCCCCTGTTGGCACCCTGTCTTATGCTTTGTCTAGATCCAAAAACACACAATGCAACTTCCTCTGACCTTCTCTATCAACATTCTCAATGCAAATATTGCATCAGTGGTGCTCTTCCTCTGCATGAAACCATACTGTTGCTCACAGTCTTGTTTTTTCAGAGAACTAGGGATGCATACGTAACCTAGAGACATTCCCTTTCAGGAACTTAAGTTACGTCAACAAAGCTTTGGGAGCGACCATCCAATCATGCGATGCTAACGAGTCCCTTCCTATTGTGGATGGTCACAGATAGACCACAGAATAAAAACAGAACAGAGGAGCCAGTAGTGGCTCTAACTTTTTCCACAGTTCCTGTGAACATAAGTCAGTTTGGCTTCTTCTGGTTAGGGGCCTGGAAAGGAGGAGGATAGACTGCCTGCAGAACAACTGGTCATGGGGGAACCAAGGGCACCTTAGGTACATACCCTGGTCTAGGGTACAGAAAGGCACTGGCCATGCCTGGGGTAAACTCCAGGAGGGACCGGTCTCCTTACGAAGAGTACTGGCTGTAGAATCTGGACTATCTGTCTGATGGAGGGACCACCTCGATGACATCCTTCCTCAGGGGAGTGTTTACCTCTTGTTCCATTACCAGAGTCTGCGCAGGTCCCACTCTGAGCCAGCTTGCAAATGAGAGCTGGACAAGGCAGGTGAGGAAGGAGAAAGGGACAAGCCAGTCTCCAGACCCTCTGCCAGGTCCATCTGTGAACTAGAGCACTCGCTGAGGTGGAGCAGGGCCAGAACCATGAGGAGTGAGAGCACCCCCTGAAGGAGTGCTCAGTGGGAGCGAAGCGTTCGCATAGACATGCGAGAACTATGCGCAGAATAAGCGAAAAATATGTGCAGAATATTCACAGAATGTGCGCAGAATATGCACCGAATGTGTGCAGAATATGCATTGAATATGCGCAGAATGTGAACAGTGTGCGCGCAGAATATGTGCTCACAAACAAGCAACACCCCCCCTGTCTTTTGCTCAGTCGGACCGATTGCTTGCATTTATTCTTAGATATATATATTTTTTCTAACATTTTACCACTTACCAAAACCTGTAAGGAGACAAACACACACAGAGCACTTCCTGAACTAACAGAAGCAAGCGTAGGTTCCACTGCATGCATGTTTGCCAACTCTTCTAAACACCTCCATGCTTCTACTGGTATGTCATCTGGTCCAACTGACTTTCCAATCTTCATCCTCTTAACAGTTTCTCTCACTTGCTCCTTACTAATTCTTCACCATCTCCACATCATCCAAACTACTCTATTTCTCCTTTTCCTCATTCATCAGCTGCTCAAAATACTCCCTCCACCTTTTTAACACACTCTCCTTACTAGTCAACACACTTCCATCTACATCCTTTATTGGCCTAACTTGTAGCACATCCTTCACTGCTCAGTCCCTCTGCCTTGCCAATTGGTAAAATTCCTTTTCTTCTTCCTTAGTGTCTTTTCCTTTTCCTTTGCCATATCCCTCTTCACCTGCTGCAACATCTTGTATGCCTGCCTACTTTTCTCATGTCTCTGCTGATCCCAATTCTGTTTCGCTAATATATTTTTGTTTATAATTTGCTGCACTTCCTCACTCCACCACCACGTCTCTTTGTCTTCTTTTCTTTTTCCTGATGTCACACCATGTACCTTCCTAGCTGTCTCCCTTATCACTTCTGCAGTAGTTAGCACTTTACCTTTATAAATTCTGCTTTGTTTTTACATTCAGCTATGGCAGATGGCCCTCTTACCCATTGCACAATGATTTGCACATCTCTTCATTTGGTAGACAGGAGAATTAATGGAGGAATATTAATGACTAGTATTCATCATGCAATCATGCAGCTACTGCTTTGACATTTTAGTATCTCATTTTCTTTGTTGTTTTTATTTATTTTACTTGGTTAAGTTAAAGAGGTTTTTGGAGAACTGTATTCTGTTTGGTCTTCCTTCCTGTACCTTTTCATCAGGTTCCCAAAATTTCTTCATTCATCTTTTTGTTGACAGACAAACCGTGTTGGTAGATTAAGTATCCTATACAATTCAGCATTTTCTCTGCAGTTTCTCAAAGCTGGAATAGAATATTGACTAAGTCATTCTTAATTGTTTCTTACTCAGAGATTGCATTAAAAGAAAGCAATACAGTAAGAGTACAGTAAGAGTGTAGTGGAGGTGAAGAGAGTTTCTGATAGGGTGATGAATGTGAAACTGGGAGTTGAAGGGGTGATGATAAATGTCTGTAAGTGGGTTGTGAGATGGAAGAAAAGGAAAAATTCCGGAGTGAGTTAGATAAAGTGGTGGAGAGTGTAGCTCGGTGGAAGTGCAGATGGTGGTAGGTTTTGCTAAGAGGATGGAAATGGCAGTGGTTAATACTAATATTAAGAGAAAGGGGGAGCATAGGGTGACATAAGAGTGGACTAAGGTGCAGAGTGGACTATTCTATGCAGGAGACAGTGTAGCTAAACAGCATCTGATGGTGGTCTGTAGGATGGCTTTGGAGGTGAAGAAGAGGGAGATGAGAGGATGCCTGAGGAATGGAAAAGGAGTGTGCTGGCAACGATTTAAGAATTTAAGAATAAGGAAGATGTGCAGACCTGCAGTAAATACATTGGGATAAATTTTATCAGTCACACCATGAAGTTGTGGAAGTAGTGGAAGCCAGGTTGAGGGAAGAGGTGACCATCAGTATAGTTTCAAGCCGAGGAAGAGCAAAGCTCTTATAGAGAAGCTCAGGAGTTGCATTGTGTGTTTGTGGATGTAGAAAAAGTGTACAACAGGGTGCTAAGAGAAGTTGTTGTATTGTATGAGGAATTCAGGTGTGTCAGAGAAGTATGTGAGGGTGGTGCAGGACATGTATGAGGACAGTGTGACAGAAGTGAAGTGTTTAGTAAGAATGACAGACTGGTTCAAGGTAGAGGTGAGATTGCATCACGCCCATTCCTGTTTGCAGCGGTGATGAACAGGTTGATGGACGAGGTCAGACAGGAGCATCTATAGACTATGATGCCTGCAGATGACATTGTGATCTGTGGTGAGAGTAGAGAGCAGGTGAAGAAGAGCCTGGAGAAGTGGAGGTACAAGAAAAGAGTGCAGGCAAGGTGAAGTGGGTGGAGAAGTGTGGCTGGAGTGATGTGTAATAGAAGTGTATTTGAAAGAGTAAAAAGGAAAGATTATAGGACTGTGTGGACACCTGCTATGATGTACGGTATAGATACAGTGGCATTGACTAAAAGACAGATGGTGGAGCTCAAGGTTGCAGAGTTGAAGATACTGAGATTTTAATTAGGAATGACAAGGATGGACAAGATTAGAAATTAGATTATTAGAGGGACAGCGCATATAGGATGTTTTAGAGACAAGGTGAAGGAGGCTAGATTGAGATGGTTTGGACATGTGCAGAGGAGGGGACATGGGGTATATCAGTAGGAGAGTGCTGAGGATAGAGCCGCCAGGACAGAAGAAAAGAGGAAGGCCAAGGAGGAGGTTTATGGATGTGGTGAGGGAAGACATGAAGGTAATTGGTTTAAAAGAGGCAGATGTAGAGGACAGGGTCTTATGGAGACAGATGATACAGCTTGATTGCATAAATTTGGAATACCCTTCCCAAGTAATACTTTGTGGAATTACATTTTGCCCGTACTTTGGCAACAAGCATTTTTGATGCTGTTGTTTTTTTATTTCACTATGTGCTTTAGGTGATTTTCATGTTGAAATGTGAAATTACTTTTTCTTGTTATGTAGCAGTCTGAAACTACAATATTAAAAAAATTGTGTTGTCTTGGCTGTGTGCTTACGGTTGTTGTCAAGTAGAAAACAGAACCTTCGGACCAGACTGAGGTCCCGAGCAATGAGGTACAGATTTGTATTAGGAACATCTCAATACTTTGCTCCAAGCCGCTTTTCCACAATCCTGGCCAGTTGCCAAGTCCCTGCTGCTTCCATCATGCTTCACTCTTTTTAATAGTTTTAATTGGACATGTGATGAGTGGTGCCTAATTTCGTGCAGACATTACATTTTGAATGGATGCCAAGTTCAATCTGGGTTTCATCAGACTAGACAATCTTGTTTTACACAGTCTAAGAGTCTTTCAGGTGCCTGTTGGCAAACTCTAAGGGATTACTCTAAACTCCTAAGCTCAAGGGTTTTGCACTGAAGAGGCTTCCATTTTGCCATAAAGTCAAGATTGGTGGAGGGCTGCAGTGATAACTGCCCTTCTGGAACATTGAACACTATCCTATCGCCACACAAGATCTCCGGAGCTCAGACAGAGTTACCATCAGGTACTTGGACACCTCTCTTACTAAGGCCTTTAATCCAGATTGCTCAATTTGGCCAGGCAACCATCTCATGGAAGAGTCCTGGTTGTGCCTCACTTCTTCTATTTGACAATTACTAAAGCCTATTATATATATATATATATATATATATATATATATATATATATATATATATATATATATATATATATATATATATATATATATAATCACACAAAAGGGAGAAAAGAAGGTGAGTCAATGGGGAACAATATCCAAAAACTCTTAATAAACTAAAAAAAATCACTTTGGACATATTTGCCCAAGCAGAAAGCGTCTGAAGGGAAGACAGCATTTTGGGACATTATTCTTCCTCTAACAGTTATAAACTGTAAAAGTGTGATGCGGAAATTATGATATATGGAAATATATAAAGTTGTTAGTCAATAATGAGAATTATTTTTGTCAGTCCACCTATGGCTGACAAAAAAAAAAAAATCTTGTCTGAATGAGCATAAATTAAATGCTCAAAGTAAAAAGACATATTAAAGACAAAGCACATATGTATTAAAGGCTCACCACAAAAAAATGCTGAATAAAATTAACAGTGAATTCTTATCAGTTGTTTAATTGAGAAACATACTGCTTGCTGATTATAATGGCCAATTGATAGGTCATTGTTACTGTCTCTATCATCAAGACAGAGCACCAGAGGGGGCTTCCTCAGTCTTGTATCTAATTTACATGTTTTTATCTCCTACAAAAGGCAAAGACATTCTCGTCCTTCTCTAGGTACAGGCATAATTTTTTTCCCCCTCATTTGAAAATGATGAATGCAACAATCATTTGTGTTTATACAACAAGTGGAAAAATGTGAATCATTCTATTTGGGTAAAATTATTCATTTTCCATTGTCACCTTAAAACATTTTTTCATACATGCCAACTGGTTAAGACATTTTGTTCTCAATTATAAATTCTATTTAATGTAATTTATCTAATTAAATAAAATGTTATTTATTATATATACACACACACACACACAGTCAATGAAAAACATTATCCAATAATGCTACATTTACCCACCACATTGAGACCCGCTATTATCATTATAAAAGCAAAGCAATAATAGTATTAGTAATAGTAATAGTAATACAAAGACAAAGCCCCTGGAATGGTAAGTACTCCAGTCCAATGCTGATTATTATTGTAGCTATCTGCTATAAAAGAGAATTTAAATAAACCCAGTAAGCTAAAAACATACTTGTCTGTTATAACTGAACAATGTTATCGTTGAGAATGACTATTTATCTCATGCTCACCAAGTTGGGATGCACATCTGGCAGTGGGTAGTTAGTGCAATTATTTATGATTTCCTCCAAGATTTAAAACCTCTTTGCCAAGCCTTGTAATGCACTAACTGATTGCAGCTCTAATGTAATTAAGGAGAGATTATGATGTCCACGTGGCTCACCAGATGGTGGCATTCGCAGTGATGGGGGGGAGCCACAACTGGCACACCACTGCACAAGGGCAGTGAGGCGCAGCCAGTCGGAGAAAGTCAGACCTCCTGCCAGTTGAAGGAATGCGTGTGCTCCAGAGAGAGAGAGAGAGAGAGAGATAGATAGATGAGAAATATTACAGTAATTAAGGATTTGTTTTTACGTGTTTCACCTGAAGAACAGCACAGTTACTCTTTAGTCATTTGTTGTGAGTTTTACAATTGTTTGTTTTACAAAAGAAAGTGAAAAGTATATATCTGATTAACCTTGTACATGTTATATTAAAGTTTTATGTTATAAATTGCCTTCTATGCAATAATAAAAGAAGATAAAAATAGTATCAATTTATAACCTAAAAAATTTATATAACCTGTACAAGGTTAATTAAACCTGATCAGTTTAATTACTTTTCTAGAAGAGATGTCCTGCCATATAAACAACTAAATGATGAATGCAGTAAACATTTGTGTTTTCACAACAAGAGGATAAATGTAAATTAATCTGTTTGGATACAATTAAACTTTGGGAATAGGATACTGTGTAAAAGGTCAGTAAAAATGTAATAAGAAAGAATGCAATGATTTGCAAATCTTATAAATGCATATTTTATTTACAGTAGAACATATAAAAATTATCAGGACACTGCCATTAGAAAATAGATAGAGAAGAGGTGTATTTGTTGCAACAATGTTTGTCAGTATTATGTGCCAAAGTACTTACATGGGTTCATAACACTGACATAACTGCTATGACAATAGGTTTCCGGCCAGAGAGTGCCCCAGATCATCACACTGCCTCTTGGCTGGGTTGCATTTTTCATAAAATTCATTTTGGTGACATTTTTTCCCAGGTAAGTGATGCGCCTGAACATTTACATGATGTAAAAGAAAAGATAATTAACCAGAACATGCTATTAAATATATGTCATCCAACCCAATGAGTGATTCATCAGAATGTTGAATAAAACTTTTGCTTAAACTACACACAATTGAAGTTGCATGAATGTAGACAGATTACTGGTAACATCACATCTGATACACATTGAGTCACATTAAAAACCCTGCATCAACAGGGACACACATACTAACAGGAAGTGATGTTAAACAGATTAAAATAAGAGTATGCCATACTAGAAAACAGTAGCTAACAAAAGGTGTGCAGTGTGCAATGTAAACACGCAGTTGTCGGAAATTATTTCATAGGCCGAACATTCCCGACATATCAGCTGGGACTTCCAGAATCAATGCTGTAAAATAATCCTTTCAAAAAATTCAAGAAACCGTGAATGAGAAGAGCAAAGTAAAGTTTATTGCAGTAAACCACAATCAACTTTAGACCATACTCATGACAGGTCAGCAGTGCTCGAATTGAGGGGAGGCTGGGGGATCCGGACATTAGGCATTAGGGACCCCCCAATGACAAGTAAAAAAATAAACTTATGCGGGTCCCCAAAATTATTTTATAAATAAATTATATTAAAAAAATGATATTCATAATTATATGAATTACACAACAACAGGGGACGTCCCATAAGACTTTACTCAATTCGAGCACTGCATGTCATAGATGGTCTGAAATCAAATGACAATCCTTCATTGTTTTATACATAATAAACATCCTGTTTTACCATTAACTTCAGAAACTTCCCAAAGCTGGGCCTTCCCTACTTACCATTAGCTTGGGAAACTCCCACATTTTGAGCTTCACTAATTACCATTATCTTGCAAAAATTCTTCCTTAATGTTTCATTTAGGGGTTTGCCTGGTTGTTCTGGTTACCATTATCTTTGGCCTATTGAGGGTTGGACCAAAAAAATTAATGAACATATGCCATATTTTTACTTCCTTGTCTTATTTCACTCGTTGTTTTTTTTTAAGAACAGTGTTCTTATTTACCCATCTGGCCATGTGTAAGTACCTTGTTTTCTTCTTGTGTTATTATTGATTTTTTCCTTAATTTGTTAGTAATTTCAGTATTCTGCATAAGCACTTAAATTAGTTCTAAGCATATTATTTGTTTTGTCAACCAGGCATTTTTCTGCACAGCGTCACTCATCCTCCAGTGTTACATTCATGTTGAAACAGCGCTATCATGATTTTCTGCTTCCTCATGTGGCTGCTGATTTTTCACTGTTTGAATTTGGTGTCAACTACACCTGCTCCTGATTTTATCACAGCCTTAGCTTCCCACTATGCCCTAGACTTTCTGGCACTCATTGAGACCTAGATATTCCCACAGAACCAGCTGCTCTGTCTTCTGCCTATGCTTTCTCTCATTCACCAAGAGAAACTGGTAGTGGTTTATTGGTAACAGGTTTACTGTTGTCACAGAGATGGTGTTTCACACCTCTCGCTTTATCTCATCTAACCATGTCTTCTTTTGAATTCCATGTAGTTTCAGTTACTTCTTCAGTCACCCTCTCCATCATTGTCATCTACCGCCCTTCTGGTCCCCTTGGAGACTTTCTAGAACAGACAGACACACTTCTCAGTACTTTCCCTTCTGGCATCACCCCTCTGACAGTTCCTGGTGACTTCAACCTCCCATCTGATAAACTTCAGTCATCTTGCCTCCTGACTTTTCTAAATACTTTCTTCTTGACATTGAGCAGTTGCCCTCCCACACACAAGGGAGGAAATTTCCTGGAACTGTTTTTTACTCGCCTTAACCCAGATACAGATATGACTGCTACACTACTTCAAATTCCTGTTCATCACCTGGTTTCCTTTACAATGACTCTTTCTATCCTACCTAAAAACAATTTCCAACAGCTCCCTTTTATCCGTCCTAACCTCCACTCTATCTCTCCCTCCTATGTAGCTTTCTGTACCTCTTTCATCTCTTCCCAACCCTGACCCTGATCCTTTTCCTCTCTACCCTTGGACTCTGCCACTGACACTTTCCTTTACTCTACCTTTGACCTCCTCTGCCCTCCAACCACTGAACTCAAGAAGACTTCTTGTCCCACCCCCTGGCTTTTAGATGTTTTGTGCAGCAATTGGCGATAAATCTTTATTTGGATGTGACTTCAGCTAAGACTTCCTTCTACAAGGAAAAGTAAGAGGCCTCTGCACAAAACTCTCGTAAGCTCCACAACATCTTCTGAACACTACTCACCCCCCCCCCCTGCTCTACCTGCTCTATCCTCCCTGACAAAACAGAACTGTTGGTCATCCAGCGGAATCCCTGGCTGTCTTCAAGCGATGGGTGAAAACCTATTTCTTCCTTTAACACAATAAGTTTATTTTGTCTCTCTCTCTCTCTCTCTCTCTCTCTCTCTCTCTATATATATATATATATATATATATATATATATATATATATATATATTTTTTTTTTTTATGATTTAAATTTTTTTTTAATATTGTAAAATATTTTTTAATGATTTTTCAATGATACTGAAATCCTGAAAATTTGGTCAATCACAAACAATCAATGACCAAAAACACTGAAAATAAATAGGGATGAAAACATGAATGAGACTTCTTGATTATCCGACATGCTCATATGGCATATCCACTTGTAGGTGGAACAGAGTAGATTGCTTATAAGCACTGCATTGAGCTATTATATTTAGGGCCCGAGCACCAAAGGTGCGTAGGACCATATTGTTTTCCTTCCGTTTATTTATTATTAGGGCCCGAGCACCAAAGGTGCGTAGGACCCTATTGTTTTCCTTCCGATTAGTTATTATTATTATTATTAGGGCCCGAGCACCAAAGGTGCGTAGGACCCTATTGTTTTCCCTTCCGTTTATTTATTATTAGGGCCCGAGCACCTATGGTGCGTAGGACCCTATTGTAATTGTGTCGTTTTTTTTCTTATTATTATTATTTGACTTTTTTTTTATCGAAAACTCACGAAACTTTGCATACACAGTGAACAAAGTCGAAAGATTAGGTACGCCATGTTCCTCGAAAGTGGATGTGGCAGAACCGGCTCAGTAGCGCCACCTATACATGTTCAACGGTGTGTGGCTCAAGCCATGTTTCACGTACATGTCTGAAAATCGGTACACACATGAAACACAGTAAGACCTACAAAAAAGTCTCTTGGTACGAAATCCGACACCCAACAGAAAGTTGGGTATTTTTAATTGTATGAGCAAATTTTTGCCTGATTTTGCCATTCGCACATGTCGTATTTTAACAAACTCCTCCTAGAGATTTGTTCAGATCAACACCAAATTTGGCACACTTAATCTAAAAGCCTTTGCAATGTTAAATTGCGAAGATCTAGAGTTTTCATCGAAGGGCGAGTCCTTGGTGGTCTGACAAAATTTCGACGATTCGCCATGAAAACGGATGTTGCTATAACTCGGACATACAATGCCCAATCGGCCCCAAACTTCACATGATTGATAAAACTCCAGATCTGAACAGATCTACATTTCCATATTTAGTAATAGTCATAGCGCTACCTGCTGGCAACAGAAAGTGTCATGTTTCACTGTGCAATAAACTACTCCTAGAAATTTAATGCCATCCCCTTTTCTATTTGGTCAGTCTTATCTTAAGCCCTTTGTGCTAGGGAATTGTGAAGATCTTGACCGTTCGTTAAAGGGCGTGTCCATGGCGCCGCGACAAGGTTCAATGACTTGCCATGGGAATAACAGTTGAGATTTGTTCAGATCAACACCAAATTTGGTATGCATAATCTAAAGGCCTTTGCAATGTTACATTGCAAAGATCTAGAGTTTTCGCTAAAGGGCGTGTCCATGGTGGTCTGGACAAAAATGTCCAATCTGCAGCAAACTTCACATGATTGATAAGACTCCTGATCTGAAAAGATCTACATTTGCATGTTTAGTTATAGTCATAGCGCCACCTGCTGGCAAAAAGAAGTGTGGCACTTTGAAATGACTGTGCCATAATTCTCCCGTCTTTACATGCACCTCGCCCCACTGTTCACTGTTTTCCTCAGGCCACTGGGTGGCGGTGAGCCCGGGTGTGAGGGTTCCAGCACATCGCTGCTTGAAGCTTTAATGTCTATTATATTTGAATTAAATACCTATAATAAAGTATATACACTGTACAGAATTGTATTATGTATATACACTGTGTGAATAAGGGAGATGTGCAGACCTGCAGTAACTAAAGGGGAATAAAGCTGATCAGTCACACCATGAAGTAATGGAGAAAAATAGTGGAAGCCAGGCTGAGATAAGAGGTGACCATCTGTGAGCAACAGAATGGTTTCATGCTGAGGAAGAGCACCACAGACACATTATTTGCTTTGAGAATGTTGATGGAGAAATATAGAGAAGGCTAGAAGGAGTTGTGTAGTATCTGAAATATGTAATATCTGAAATATGTAGTATCAGAAATTTTATTCTGTATTGCTGGAAGCAGACCAGATCTTTTCCCTATAAGACATGTTTGAAAGACCCATAGTGTTTATATTAGAGTCTGGGCCAAAATGTTTATGTTGGAGGGCGTACGTGCAGCTTCTGAAAGCCCCTACGTGCCAACTGTACAACAAGACATGCTTACTGTCCATATGTGGTGATGTTCCTTATGCTAAACATTCTGGAGAAATACGCTCACTTACATCTTGTATGTTTTGAGATGCGGACAATAGCAACGGCTCAGATATATAGACGAGACAGGACGTTAGATCGGGAGGACGGTTCGTTTGGCTCTGAACCCCTCCGAGCAAATCCTGGGTGCTCGTATCAAGATGCTGAACCTTCTGTAAATAAACCTGGTTTGCAAGAAAGACGGTGTCTACAGAGATTTCTTCTAAGCAACAGCTACTCTCCTGCACAACCTGAAATATACATCAGTTGCATTGTGTGTTTTTGGATTAATAGAAAGCGTACGACAGGGTGCTGAGAAAGGAGTTATTGTATTGTATGAGGAAGTCGGTGTGGCAGAGAAGTATGTATGAGAACAGTGTGACAGCAGTTAAGTGTGCAGTAGGAACGACATACTGTTTCAAGGTGGAGGTTGGACTGCAATAAGGATCGGCTCTGAGCCCTTTCCTGTTTGCAGTGGTGATAGACAGATTGACGGACAAGGTCAGACAGAAGTCTTTGTGGACTATGATGTTTGCAGATGATATTGCACTCTTAGTGCACTCTCATTTATCCCAAGCCCAGATAAATGAGGAGGGTTGCGTTAGGAAGGGCATCCAGCGTAAAAACATGTGCCAAATCAAACATGTGGATCATGAATACGGATGATCCGCTCTGGCGACCTCTAATGGGAAGTAATAGGTTTACATCTAACAGCTGTTCTGTTAAATTAAATAAGTATTCAAAGTTGATGCTAACTACCATCTAACTACTGTCCCTGTCGGGGATCTCCTACAAGGTAAGCGGATGGACGGAGGCGGATGGACGGAGGATGGGGAATCAAAAGCGCTGCGGGAGTAAGCCGAAGCGTGGAAAGTGAGCAGGGGCTAGTGCTAGGCCAAAAGCTAACCCTAGCCGCACTGCTCTACCATCTCTACTGCTGCCGTGAGTACAGACACTGCTGTGTTTTCGTCTTCACTGAGACAGGGCTGAGCGTCAGAGTTCTGGACGCTGCCATTCAGCTAGACAGGCTAGATGCGTTTTGTGCCGACAGAAATGCAGCTCTGTAAGGTAAGACTCGCGGCGGCAGTCTGTGTGTTTACATCAACATGGAATGGTGTAAGAACTCTGTCCTTGTTTCCACCTACTGCTCATCGCTGTTTTAGTTTATGGTTGTGAGATGCAGACCTTTTTATTTACCACGGGAATTCACCACTGCTATTGTGCTCAGAGTGTACATACCACCTAGCCAAATGCTAAGGAAGCACTCAGCATACTCCACGGGACTATTAGTGGACTACTAGTCCTGATGGACTGTTTATTGTCGCTGGAAATTTAAACCATGCAAATCTTAGGACTGTGCTCCCTAAATTTAATCAGAATGTGGACTTTGCAACCAGAAGAGAAAACACGTTGGATGTTGTTTACACAAACATCTGCGGCACATACCGAGTGAAGCCCCGCCCCCACCTTGGTTAACTCAGACCACATCTCTGTTATGCTGAACCCAGCATACAGACCACTCAGCAGGCGTTCAAGCAGGCGAGAACCTGGCCAGCAGGATCCATGTCTGCTCTCCAGGACTGTTTGAATGCACTGACTCGGACATGTTCAGGAAAGCCGCAGCCAACGGTGATTTTACAACTTGGAATAGTACACGTTAACATTGAAAAGCTACATCGGCAAGTGCATTGATGACGTGATCATCTACAAGACCATCACTACACGCTCCATCCAGAAGCCGTGAATGACCGCCAAGGTGCGTGCGCTGCTAAAATCAAGAGACTCCGCCTTCAGAGCAGGGGACAAGACGACATTAAAGACAGCAAGGGCCAAACTGTCCCGTGCCATCAGAGAGGTGAAGTGCGCACACGCCAAAATAATTAACGGCCACTTCCAGGACATCGGAGAAACTCGGCGCATGTGGCAGGGCATCCAGGCAATCACGAATCACCTCCCTCCCAGATGCGCTAAACGACTTCTACGCTCGGTTTAAGGTGCAGAAAAACATGGCGGCGAGGATCACCACCCCTCCTCCCAGTGACCAGGTGCTCTGTCTAACCACAGCTGAAGTGAGGAAAACTCTATGAAGAGTTAACCCCCGGAAGTCTGCTGGACCAGACAACATCCCTGGTAGAGTGCTCAAGGAATGTGCACAACAGCTACCGGATGTCTTCAACGACATTTTCAACATCTCCCTGAGCAGCGCCATTGTTGTAGGGCCTTTGCCCAATTGCCCTGCTTGCTCTTAATATTAAAGCTAGTCACACCCACAAGAGTCTCTGACAGAATAATCTAGCATTGTGTCCTGTGAGTTCCTGACATTAGGCGCTGGAAGTATGATGCAGTGCAGCATCCCCTTTTCCGGCTAAATCCCCAGAACGTCCCATGTCAGGACTTTAGTCAAAGCCCCACTTATTGATGATGACAGTCTTCAGCTCTGTCACTTCCCGGGGCTTTGATCCAGAGTGCCACTTTTCTGCACCTGCCGATCAGCCTCATGAGAGTGCATGGGAGATACCACTGGAACTGCCTGGTTCTCAGACTCCTGAAACCTTTTGACTACCAAGATAACAGAGTCACCGAATAGGCCAGTAGGTGATAAGGGGGGCGTCCAGCAACACGGCTCTGTCCCTGTCAGCCATGTCTGAACAACATTTAAGTGTTCTCATTATTGTGCATTCATGAGCATTAAGTTTTGCCAAGGTAAGAGAGGTCTTTAGTTGCTTAGAGGTTACCCTGGCTTCCTTTGTGACCTTGTGGACTATTTCACATCTTTCTTTTGAAGTGATCTCATGGGGAAGGCAACTCTTTTGAGATGGTTTTGTAACCTTTTCCAGATTTATGAGCCACAAACCACGAGGTCTCCAGATATCTTCTTTGTTTGTGCCCTGATAAACTTCCATAAGCAACACATTGTAAAGATCAGACTTTAATAGAAATAAAACAGAGTACTTACTGGCAGCTGATTGTTGGATGTTCGATGTTGTATAGATAGGCGAGGGAGAAGAGATTGAGATGTGACGAGGATGGATAAGATTAGAAATTAGTTTATTAGAGGGACAGCGCATGTAGGATGTTTTGGTGACAAGGTGAGGGAGGCGAGATTGAGATGGTTTGGACATGTGCAGAGGAGGGACCTGAGTTATATTAGTAGAAGAATGCTGAGGATGAAGCCACCAGGATGGAGGAAAAGAGGAAGGCCAAGGAGGAGGTTCATGGATGTGGTGAGGGAAGACATGCAGGTAGTTGGTGTAAAAGAGGCAGATGCAGAGGACAGGGTGGTATGGAGACGGATGATCCTCTGTGGCGACCCCTAATGGGAGCAGCTGAAAGAAGATGAAGAAGAAGACTTACTGACAGCTGATTTTCATCACATTGATTAAAAATGAAATTACTCTAATTTGATTTTCAAATAAACTCCTAGTCATTGAGCTTCACATTCTTTTGCCACACATAGAAATGTAATATTGGATACAGATAGGTAATATTGGTCCATTGCTTTGGTGATTTAGTGGTATGCTTTAGGTCTTTTGCATGTGTGGTGGTGGTCACGTGGTTGGGTGGAGCAATTGAAATGATGGCTGGGTTTCACTTTACTAAACTAGTAAGTCTTTAAAGGAAGCTCTAGGTGTCTTGTGGAAGTGCGTTTTTCCCTGATTACTGGTGACGTCACAGGATATGTTCATGTGGTAAGGACTCATCAGGAGAGAGCTGTTTCCTTTATTCCAACAATGTTCTCAAGTATACTATACTGCTTGCTAGAATTGAGAACGTTGTTGAAATAAAAGGAACAGCTCTATCCTGGCTTAGATCTTATTTGACTGATCGCTATCAGTTTGTTGATGTAAATGGTGAGTTCTCCACACTCTCTGAGGTAAAGTTTGGTGTTCCGCAAGGATCTGTCTTAGGCCCACTGCTTTTCTCTTTATATATGCTGCCTCTGGGTAAAAGGAGCAGATCTAGAGGGATCATGGATAAAGAGTGTTTGGTGAACTGGGATATTTGTATGCTGTCATCCCATCACTCTTACATGCTCATTCAGGTTTGTTGATGGTGGTGTGTTGGGTCGTCTCTTATCCCAGAGATCCCTCATGTCGGTGTTACCTTCTGGTTCTCCCTTTAAGCTATGCTGCCATAGCAAGTCTTGCCGGAGTCCAAACTGCACTATCCTCTGGATAGTGTTCTCTTCGATTGGAGGCCACTGTGCAGCTGGGGACGGTTTTTCATCAACGGCTTTGGTTGGTTACATGGAATTTCGGAGTAAGAACGGGAGCTTTGAGGATGGATTTGGACTGTAGTTAATGTCAACAGTCTGCTACATTGACTCAGGACTATAGTTTGCTTCTGATCACCATCACTGTACCCCGCAACATCGTATATCTGCAATAATAGACATTCGGTGTAACCCAGATGAGGATGGGTTCCCTCTTGAGTCTGGTTCCTCTCAAGGTTTCTTCCTAATGCCATCTCGGGGAGTTTTTCCTTGCCACAGTCACCACCGGTTTGCTCATTAGGGCCAAACTTACTTATTAAGAACATATACATTTTTTATCACCACATTATATGTGTAAAGCTGCTTTGAGACAATGTTCATTGTTAAAAGTGCTATACAAATAAAAATTAATTGAATTGAATTGAATTGAATCGGTCATGCCTGATTTGTTACCTGATTGTGTGGATTGGGTTTTAAGGGTGGTTTGCTTTTTTTTAGTGTGGACGGAGGAATCCAGTTATTATTGGGTTAAAACCATCCCAGTTCCTTATTTAGAGTTTCTCGGTGCATCGTAACTTGTTTGAACTTGTAAGTCGGTTACTGTCGGGTATTATTTATTTTATGCCAAAAATAGTAACTTTGTGCTTATTTCCCCATAATTAGGAAGCGAGGAACTGAGAGCCGTTGTAGTGGGTTGTCTGTCGGTCGTGTGAAGTCTGAACTTGTTGCATTGTTGTACTGGCGTTCTTTTCTATTTACATGCCGAGCACCAGCGAGGGACGCATGTCCTGGCCATGTTGTGCTGTGGCTAACGGATTACCGGATTAGCTAAGGAGCTGAATGCTAGCGTGTTAACGGACTTCATGCGTTTCATATATTAGTGTGTCTGTTTTAGTGTTCAACACTCTAAAGAGCAGCTGGGAGGTGGCCTGATAAACTGCTGCCATATATTTCTGCTTTTCTGAGGGGTCGGGAGATCCGGATGATTACTCAACAGTCATCAGCGTGCTTAGAGGTCCTACGTTTCTTTATTAGGTGTATTGAATGGAACTGATTGTTTTTATTATTTTGTTTGTATATTTTTTTTTTGCTCTTTTGTTTCCGTCATTGTGCGTTTGTATTTTTGTTTTTCTCTTGTTGTGATTTTGTTTAGTGTGTGTGTGTGAGCAGGTAAATTCGTTTGACCATACTGTGGTTTGCTTCTTCTCCAGGTGTCTGGGAGACCAGTTCTAGTGTGAGGGACAAGTTTCTCTCTGCTTGGTGGTGGTTTCCTTCGGTGTGCAGTGTCCAACAGGTGGGGGGGGTGTTGTGTCGTATGAGTGCACGTGTGTTTGCTGTGGATAGGAGATCAATAGAGTAAGGTCCCCAGACCTGGAGTTCTAACATGCATGTGTGTTGGTATATGTATGTTTTTATGTGATTTTAATAGTTCATAATAAAATGTTATCAAAATTTTGTCTAATGTCCTTACTCAGCTGTAATCGAACCTGTGTACATTACATATTTCTTTATAAAGGGTTATCCCCTTTAACTGAGCCCCCGGGTCTGCATAGTCGGTTTCTATTAGTAAAGTTCTTAAATCTAGTTCTTACATCTTACTAGTAATTCTTAAATTGCTCTAAATTTCCCAATTTTTGGGAAAGACGCCACACATGCAAAGTTGTTTTATTTGTATTCATGCTGCAAATAATGGATAAACTCTGTTTGCTAACCATTGATTGCTTTCCTGGTCATTTCTGATCCTGTTTTGACCTGCTTCAGATTGAAATTTGCCTATGTCTCCTTTGTTATTAAAACAGCCTTACTGTATCTGTCTGAGACTTAATTACATGAATTCTTAATTTAGTAACATGAATGCAGCAGGACACTGAGTGTGGCATCAAGCCCCTACTGCTCATGGGGTGATCATAGAAAAAGTGACATCATCTTGTTAACCTCAACACCAAGGTAAACCATTTTTACCCAAGGCCTTGCTTATCCCTACATGCCACAAGCCAATTGAAACCTGCTGATTACTAGGTCAGAAATGGACCTTTGCTATTCATCAGGTAGTGTTCCCTCCACAACCACAGCAGTTCATCGAGCTGACACATTGATTACAGTACTGTCAATAACAATGTATCCATTTAGCAAATATTTTATTATATCTCCTTGAAAGACAATACTATATAAATTAAACTTGTATATGTTTTAGTCAATGCGCAGCTATTATAGCAGTACAGATTTATTGTCGTCTGACAATATACCGTCAACATACAGCTATTATTGTCAAAATAGCTGGCACCAAAATTTTGTCCACAGTGTAGTTATAATGGATGTACGTTGTTTTAACCATGCAAAGCCACATGTCTTATTCATGATGTTCATGTTTTTGTCTGCTTGACTGGACCATACAAATTTCTGTATCTTGAATTAGAACAGTTAAAATTTGGGCCTTTGCGTACAATTCTCTCAACATGGCACCTCATGGCAAAGAAAACTCTGAGGATTTGAGAATTAGAATTGTTGCTCTCCACAAAGATGGCATTGGCTATAAGAACACCACCCTGGTAACACCCTGAAACTGAGTTACTGTACAGCTGGCCAGTGTCATGCAGAGGTTTCCCAAAACACGGAACAGTCCTCGCAAGGATTGATCAAAAAAGTTGAGTCCTCATGCTGTGCATCAGGTGCAGAAGCTGGCTTCAAAAAACAGATGCACAAGTGTTCCCAGAAGGAAGCCTCTTCTAAAGCTTGCTCACGAGCAAACAGTTTGCTGAAGACAACCTGTCCAAGTGCATGAATTACTGAAACTCTGAGAATGTTTTTGCAGATGCTCTTTCGAGAGTTTAGAGATATGTCAAAAAAACTAGTTGGTTCTTAAAGGGTGGGAGTGTTACGTCCTATTGGATGTTCGTGTGTGTGGGTGTTTGTCTCTCTCTCTATTGGTTCACCTTCCTGTCAATTTCTCAAGGTTCCTCCCTGTTCGGACTGCTATTAGCTAGTAAGGTGATCATCGTTTGTGACCTGACTGCACCTGTGGCCAATCCGGTCAACTGCTGGAGTTTTAAAAGAGGACTGCAGGAATGTTAGAGAGAGCACCATTTGTTTTTGCATTGTTGTGTTTGAAGCATTGATTGTTTCTTGTATTTTCCCCTTTTGACATGGGTTTGTATGACAATCGTTGATTCGTTGAATGTTGTTATCTTGTTTGTTTTTGTGAGTGGTTATATTCTGACAACAACCCTTGTTTTCCCCAGGAGTGTTGGGCAGGTAGTATGTCACGTGACTTACATCTTGCAACACGTAGATGATGTTATGTATAGAGACACTAGCTAGGAGTGTGCGCTACTTTTGTAGTTTGGTTAGTTTAGAGTAGGTAAGCTAGGGTGTGTAGAGGTGCTGGAAGAATTTTGTTTAGTGTTAGGTTAGTGGTTTATTACTGAGGTAGTTGGGTTGGTTTTGTTGTGTTCTTTTCTTTAGCGCCACTCTCCGCCTCTCTCTCCTGTGGGATTATATATTATGCTTTGGTTTTTGATTAGTGTATAGTATATACTTTGCCATTCCCTTCTGTTCCTCATTGTTTGAATAAATCCTTTTATATTATACTTGGTTTACGTGTCCTTTTCCCTGGCCTATTCACAGAATGGATCACAGTATGAATGTTACAGCTTCAACCCTAGACGTATAAAAAGAAGCCGTAACACCCTCCCTCCAGAAACTGTGTTGAAAAAGATTTACCAACATGAAAAGGATTCCAAACACATCACCAAGATGACTGCCTTGCAAAGTAAAATGAAGGTAAAAGTGAAGGAGTGGCCAAGTATGTCTCCAGACCTATGGAAGGTGGAGAAGCACCATGTGTCTAAAATCCATCAGTTCCATCAGTAGATAATGGTGCCCACACAAAATATTGACAGTTTGGACACAGTTGTGAGATGTTCACAGTATTCACTTTCCTTGCCAGCTATTTATTTAATAATAGCTGTATGTTGAGTAATATTTTAATAGAACAGTAAATATGTACTGCTATACAAGCGGCACATTGACTACTCTAAAATGTATCCAAGTTTAATTTCTCTAGTATTGTTCCTTAAGAAGATACTAAAATAGTTGGTGAAATGTGAGGGGTGTACTCACTTTTGTGAGAGACTGTATGTCCCTTTAAAGCATAGACAACCAATCCCCCTTGGTCATTCCACCAGAATACTACAATCTCCTAGAGGTATCCAGTAAAGGCAAAAACAGCAGCCTTCCACCTCATTATTCTGTGCAGTCAATTATACCAATTCTCAATAATTGAGCATGGCAGATGAAGCACACTGGAAGCAATAGAACAGGGGTATATCAGCTTTTCATATATCCATTACAAATTAATTATTTTTCATGAAGAGGGAAGGGTTGGCTTTTGAACTTGTATTATAAAGGTTTGTATCAATGTCTAAATACTGATATCCACTACAGCATGTACCCACTGTGCAAGATTTTGCACATCTATGCAAAATCTGTGAAAAATCTTTAACAAATTGGATCCATGCAATACTATAATTTATATCAGAAATGGTTAGGTGTAGACAATGGCCATCAGTACCACCTCATGGTACAATTATAGAAGAAGCAGGCAGAAAACACATCTAGTGCTATCTTGTCTGTGACAAACATTTCCACAGTTGTCCTTCTTGCTTTTTTTTTTTAAACTGTAACTAGAACTCAAATAAATGTTCTTATTTTATCAATTGAATCCCCATTCCAGTCTTTTTAGGGCAAGGTAGAGTTTTATTAGGCTTGTTAAAAGGCATGTCTATCTTCAAACATGTCTAAACCCATCTCCTATGGGATTCCTGGTATTTTTAATTTCTTATGGAGGCTCAGCAGCTCTAATGAGATAAAGCGAGAATTTGAGAGAAGCAAGCGTTAATTAAACCAAGTTTTTAAGGAGCAAGGCAAGTGTTAAAAAAGAACACAGCAGCATGCATACGATACACATATATTAACTTTAACCTGCCTTAATATATTCTTAGTCCTTTCACCATATTTTTTCCATCTCCTCATTTTTACGTACATTGCATAAACAACAGATGGCTTCTATGTCACCAGTGGAAGGACAGCATATTCAAATCCAAGGTTACATGCTATCTCCGTTTCACCAAAGCTTCCTCTGCAGAAAATGTTTCAAAATGAGGTGAAATGTGCACCTCAAACACCTTTACCCACAGTCTCAGATGTTGCTCTAAATTTCCCTTCATCATTGATAATCTAATTGGTGATTTACCATATCCCAATATACAAAATAAACCACTGTATAAGTTGATCACCTAAGTTTTCTTAAATTAAATGTGTACATGCTTTTCTATGTTTATAAAATATATTGAATGCCCAATATTGCCAAAAGGATTTTAACTAAAAAGCAAAGGCAAAAAAAGGTTGCTATAGCACATTCTATTTCAACAATGTACTGTTCATGAATTAAGTTAGCTTTATAATTGTTCAGCCCTGAATTTGGACATTTTAAATTTATACAAAGAATTGAGTCTATGATTATTCATAAATGATCTCTGCACTGTTGTTTTGCTGGCACCTTGCACAGGCTGAAATATTCATTCTTGAAGGTGTTTATTTTCAGTATAAACTTTTTTTTTTGTGAAACCTTTGAACTGAATTAGTGTTTATGTCTACAGTTCTGTCAATCCAAAATGATGATGCTTTATTCTTTATATGTAATGGCTTTCCATGGATTACATCACCTAAAGGTTTTGAAAATGTGTTACAAGAAAGAGAAACAAAATATTCTGCAGGATTAATCTATTATATTAATTTTTAACCAGGTTATATAAAATATAGAAAGGTCTACACACCCCTTTTAAAAGTGGTAGTATTTTACTATGTAAAAAAATAACGCTAAGATAAATCATAGAAAAATGTCTAATATTCTCTTCTGGATTATGGGGTTGTGGTCAGATATATGACTTAAAGTAGGCTGTGCACAGGAGATACCCTTATAATTTAATGGATCTAGAAAGTTTGGGAAAATAATATGCATTATTATGTATATGCACACTTATACTATGCTAACACCAGGTTACTGTAATTGTTTTTACGGCAGTTGTGATATGCCATAAAAAAAAGCAAAAAGCAAGCAGTAACCATCCTTTTGCCTTTGTACAATTGCACAATATCAGGGATTTTGTAGGATCAGAGTAAAGTGTATAATAAGCCATTTATACAAAGCAAGTGCTAATGATCATGAAATATGTAGGCTGAAACAGTTTTTAACTGAAACAGAAACAGCTATGTAGGAGGTTTACAACTGGGTGAGGAAAAACCAAACTTGGCTACTAACGTGAGTGTGTTGCCAAGGGTCATACACCATGGCAAGGGCAATAAAAGCATAAGGAGAAAGAGGTTGGCAGAACAAGTAGGTAGGAGTACAAGTAGATGTGGCAGCAGGTGAAGAGGGATGTGGCAAAATCAAAGAAAAAGGCCGATTGGCCAGGCAGAGGGACCGAGCTGGAAAGGCTGTGCTGCAAGTTAGAGCAATAAAGGATGCAGATGGAAGTGTGTTGACTTGTGAGGACCAGACAGAGGGCTGGGGGCAGGTGGTGTTGGAGGAGCAGCATCCTGTCTGGTACATCAGCCGCAGGTTTTCAGTGCAGCAAAGCAAACAGAGAACATCTAGAAAGAAACTAGTGTCACATTGATGTTAATGTAGAATTGCTCATGGGACTATTTAATATTGATACACTCCTGGAGGGTAATTTGAGAGGTCAGTAGTGTGCTTATCTTAGGCATCTCTGCTGTTGGATGTAGATCTTCCAAATGCATAAATGTAAATTAAGGGGAATAAAATCATTCAATATATTCAAATAAACAATTATTGTTCCAACTTACTCTTAAATAACATGACTGTAATGGATCTGAAACTGACATTTACTATACATGATTTGCTGCCATAAGGCACAAGATATAGATATTGTGCATGCGCCTTAGAGTCCCAATAAAATAAAAATTATATAATGGTGGCAAGTAAGGGTGGAATACTTCCTGCAATACTCCCTGCCATACTGACTCAGTGACAAGGAAGATTTGGATGTAAAGATGTGTAGATTGTCAATGGATCTCTAACCTCCTGACAGAAAAACCACAAGCCGTACGGGTGGGAAAACACACCTCATCCACCCTCACCCTCAGCACTGGAGCTCCCCAGGATGTACTTACTGTACACGTATGACTGTGTGGCCACTTCCAACTCTACCACCATCATCAAGTTTGCTGACGACACCGTTGTGGTGGGCCTGATCTCCAACAACGATGAGACGGCCTACCTACAGGAAGTTAAAAATCTGGAGAGATGGTGCAAGGAGAACAACCTTCTCCTGAACGTCAGCAAGACTAAAGAGTTGATCATGGACTTCAGCATGAAGCGGGAGCGATCATACCAACCGCTAAACATCAGCAGGACCCCAGTGGAGAGAGCAGACAGTTTCCGGTACCTTAGTGTTCACATCACACAGGACCTGTCTTGGTCCTGTCACACCAACACCCTGGTTAAGAAAGCCACAGGACCTGTCTTGGTCCTGTCACACCAACACCCTGGTGAAGAAAGCCCAGCAGCGTCTGTACCATCTGAGATGCCTAAGGGACTTCAAACTACCCTCTCAGGTGCTAAAGACTTTTTACACCTGCACCATTGAGAGCGATCTGACAGGTAGCATCACTTCCTGGTTCGGGAACAGCACCATGCAGGACAGGCGAGTCATCCAGAGGGTGGTGCGTTCAGCTGAACTTACCATCCACACCGAGCTCCCTAATGCGCAGGGCATCTACAGCATGTGGTGCCGGACCAGAGCCAGGAAGATTATGAAGGACCAACTTCAGAACGTACACCAAGGAGTGGACGGCATCACGGAATACAGTCTTCGTTTCCGCTCCCTAGCAACCTCTAGTGAACAGAATGAGACTGCACTCCTAGGCGTTTATCGGCAAGGATTGAATCCGGCAATTCGTATGGCAATGGCCAGCCACGATAACAACGTAGGACTAGAGGCTTTTATGCATGGTTGCTTAAACACTCACCTCGGTGTTCATGGAGCCCATGTTCACAGGGGTGAAGCTGCCTACTTCTGCCTACTTCTCAAAGAAGCTGTCCCCCGCCGAACAGAATTACGACATTGGGAACCGGGAGCTCTTCGCCATCAAACTGGCACTTGAGAAGTGGAGTCACTGGCTTGAGGGCGCAAAACACCCATTCGTGGTGATCACAGACCACAAGAACCTGCAATACGTCAGAGAGGCCAAGAGGCTGAACCCTAGACAAGCCCGATGGGCCCCATTCTCATTGAACTCAGTTCAATTACACCCTCACCTACCAGCCTGATTCCAGGAACGGCAAGGCCGATGCCCTCTCCCGCGTCTACGGCCTGGACGAACCTATCAAACCAGAACCCATTATTCCTCCCGAGCTGTTTATGTGCCCCATCGTATGAAGCCTTGAGGAGGAGATCTGCTCGGCCACAAGTCGAGAGCTCACGCCTTCCGGGTGCCCCGTAGGTAGGACCCTCATCCCTACAACATGCACAGGGACATGGCACATTACGTCCAGGGCTGCCCGGTCTGTGCCATGTCCAAGGTCCATGGGTAAGCTGTCCCGCTGTCAATCCCCGAACGGCCCTGGTCCCACTTGGGTATCGATTTCGTGACGGATTTACCATGGTCAGAGGGACACACCTGTGTGCTGGTTGCAGTGGACCAGTTCTCCAAAGCCTGCCGCTTCATACCTCTCCCCGGCCTGCCTACTGCTCTGAAGACTGCCGAAGCCCTTTTCCACCACATGTTTAGGAACTTCAGTCTCCCGGAGGAGACCATGTCGAACCGCAGGCCGCAGTTCACATCACGCGTCTGGAGGGCGTTCTTCCAGCTACTTGGCGTGGCGGTTAACCTGTCATCTGGTTACCATCCACAGTCCAACGGTCAGACGAAGAGGAAAATCCAGGAGCTAGGGCGCTACCTGAGATCGTACTGCCACGAGGATCAGACTGAGTGGAGCCGGTTCCTGCCATTGGCAGAGTATGCCCAGAACTCCCTGCATCAGGGCACCCCTGGACTGACACCTTTTCAGTGTGTGCTGGGTTCCAGCCCCCTTGTTCCGGTGGTCGGACGAGCCCTCCCATGTCCCTGCCATTGATTATTGGTTCCGGGAGAGCATCTGTGTGTGGGAGTCGGCCCACACTCAACTCTTTCGGGCCCTCCTGGACACACAGAGACATGCGGACGCACGTCGGCTGGGGTCTCCATCCTACCAAACGGGGGAGCGGGTTTGGCTTTCCACTAAGGACCTGAGACTCCGCCTTCCATGCAGAAAACTGAGTCCCCGGTTCATTGGGCCGTTCCAGGTGGTATGACAGGTCAACGAGGTGTCCTACCAGCTTGACCTCCCTCCTTCGTACCGAATACACCCTGTGTTTCTCGTGTCTCTCCTAAAGCCGTTCCGCGTGCCTGCTACGCCGCATTCTGGTGCAGGCGGGCACCCCCAGCTGCCGGAAGTCCTGGACCAGCCAGCAGTGTATATGGTGCGCGAAGTGCTTGACTCACGCGGAAGGGGGCGTGTGCTGGAATACTTGGTCGATTAGTAGGGTTTTGGCCCAGAGGAACGCTCGGGGCTGCCCAGGCAGGACATCCTGGATCCGGCTCTCCTGGTGGACTTTCACGCTGCTCACCCACTCCGTCCAGCGCCCTGGGGGGTTCAGGGAACAGCCTGCCACGATGTCCCTTGACACTACACACACTCGTAGTCTATCCCCATCATACTAAGTACCAGCACCTGAGGCTCATTAACCATGCAGCCCTATATAAACCCGAACCCTTCACTCACTCACTGTCCGTTCTACTTGCTTATGTGTAAGAACATTCCAGGACTCCTCACATGAATAATCTACATACCCGTGAGCACTGCTGCGATCTCAACCCCTCAGAAAATGCACAGATCTTCCTTTCCTAGGGACATTCTGTTTATCTTTACTTTTCAGTCACTATTACTCGTTTTTTGGTTTGTTTCATGGATTCTGTGTTCCGTCATTAAAACCTCCGTTTCACTACTTCCCCGGTTTCTGCTTCCGTCACTCTGAAACCCTGACAGTTTATGATTACTCAGTTTTATTTTAATAAATATCCAGGTTTTGCTGTGACTGCAGTCATGGGCGAAATAACTATTTCACATTTCTGAAAAAGAGAAAAAATATTTAGGGCAATTTTGATCATTATATGATATACTGTCAACTCACTACGTGCACCTGTTTTACAGATTATTTTTTTTAAACAGCTTTGTCATCTTGACATACATTTACATTGCTAAAATGCATATCTCAAACAAACATATAAATGTTCTCCAAATATAAACGTTTAAAGGATATGTGGTCGCATTAATGCATCATATTCAAGCAAATTACATGTGTATAATTTTTTATCTTGATGTTCATTTTATATTCTTTGCAAATATGCCAATTTGTTGGACAAACACACTTAGTCAACTGTATATGACAGTTATCTACATTTAAAAGTTTTGATTTCATGTTAAAACAAATTCTGTACATGGAGTGAAACATGCATTTTCATCCATTTTTCATTACAAAAAAATCTAACTTGTTTATTTTTACTATGTCAGAGACCTCATCTGTGTTACATCATTCCAGATGTTTTGCATTTTTGACTCCAGTTTGGGACAATCACAAAATAATAATATTATTATTTATTATTTATTTTTTTTAATTAAATGTAACTTTACTCTTGTAATTTTTTGGAAAAGGGTTGATGTCTCTTTCTCTCTTTTTTTTTTCACTTATAGATATGTGAGTATTAGGAGTGACATTATTCCAACATTTTTGACTCCAGTTTGGGACAATCACTCAACTGATTACTTAACTGATTATTGATTGACTGATTACTGTACCATTCAATGATATCTCAATGTTACTTCAAAAATGTGGAAATAATGTTTATTGTTGCAACATTACAGTTTTGTTACATTATGTTTAATGTTAGCTTTGGATCCTTGTTGATCCCTGTTTTTTTGCTTTATTTTAATTACTGCAATATGTCCTAATTATTATTATTATTATTTTTTTTTTAACTTTGGAAGCAATTGTCAACCAACAATAAATGTTTGAGAAATATTTGGCAAAATATATGTTAATATATATACAGTGAGAAAAATAAGTATTTGAACACCCTTCTATTTTGCAAGTTCTCCCACTTAGAAATCATGGAGGGGTCTGAAATTGGCATCATAGGTGCATGTCCACTGTGAGAGACATAATCTAAAAAAAAAAATCCAGAAATCACAATATATGATTTTTTTAACTATTTATTTGTATGATACAGCTGCAAATAAGTATTTGAACACCTGTTTATCGGCTAGAATTCTGACCCTCAAAGACCTGTTAGTCTGCCTTTAAAATGTCCACCTCCACTACATTTATTATCCTAAATTAGATGCACCTGTTTGAGGTCGTTAGCTGCATAAAGACACCTGTCCACCCCATACAATCAGTAAGAATCCAACTACTAACATGGCCAAGACCAAAGAGCTGTCCAAAGACACTAGAGACAAATATGTACACCTCCACAAGGCTGAAAAGGGCTACGGGGGAAATTGCCAAGCAGCTTGGTGAAAAAAGGTCCACTGTTGGAGCAATCATTAGAAAATGGAAGAAGCTAAACATGACTGTCAATCTCCCTCGGACTGGGGCTCCATGCAAGATCTCACCTCGTGGGGTCTCAATGATCCTAAGGAAGGTGAGAAATCAGCCCAGAACTACACGGGAGGAGCTGGTCAATGACCTGAAAAGAGCTGGGACCACCGTTTCCAAGGTTACTGTTGGTAATACACTAAGACGTCATGGTTTGAAATCATGCATGGCACGGAAGGTTCCCCTGCTTAAACCAGCACATGTCCAGGCACGTCTTAAGTTTGCCAATGACCATTTGGATGATCCAGAGGAGTCATGGGAGAAAGTCATGTGGTCAGATGAGACCAAAATAGAACTTTTGGGTCATAATTCCACTAAACGTGTTTGGAGGAAGAAGATTGATGAGTACCATCCCAAGAACACCATCCCTACTGTGAAGCATGGGGGTGGTAGCATCATGCTTTGGGGGTGTTTTTCTGCACATGGGACAGGGCGACTGCACTGTATTAAGGAGAGGATGACCGGGGCCATGTATTGCGAGATTTTGGGGAACAACCTCCTTCCCTCAGTTAGAGCATTGAAGATGGGTCGAGGCTGGGTCTTCCAACATGACAATGACCCGAAGCACACAGCCAGGATAACCAAGAAGTGGCTCTGTAAGAAGCATATCAAGGTTCTGGCATGGCCTAGCCAGTCTCCAGACCTAAACCCAATAGAGAATCTTTGGAGGGAGCTTAAACTCTGTGTTTCTCAGCGACAGGCCAGAAACCTGACTGATCTAGAGAAGATCTGTGTGGAGGAGTGGGCCAAAGTCCCTCCTGCAGTGTGTGCAAACCTGGTGAAAAACTACAGGAAACGTTTGACCTCTGTAATTGCAAACAAAGGCTACTGTACCAAATATTAACATTGACTTTCTCAGGTGTTCAAATACTTATTTGCAGCTGTATCATACAAATAAATAGTTAAAAAATCATACATTGTGATTTCTGGATTTTTTTTTTTTAGATTATGTCTCTCACAGTGGACATGCACCTACGATGACAATTTCAGACCCCTCCATGATTTCTAAGTGGGAGAACTTGCAAAATAGCAGGGTGTTCAAATACTTATATATATATATATACTGGCTTCCTAAAGTCCCTGGGATTATTCTTGCCACCTTGCCTGCTCTGGATTCAGATTATGTTCCTGTTTCTTATCCTGGTCTGGTCCGCTCTGCCTCCCAAGTTACCCAGTTTTTGGTTGCTCTGCTCTGCCCTTTATTGCTCAGTTATTTGGATTTAGATTTTTTAGACTGTTATTTTGGTTTTGGTATTGTCTCTCCGGGCATTGCCCTGTTCGCCTGTGTTTTGAACTTTGTTTGTGCTCCATTAAAGACTGTATTTTCCTTACTCTATGTCGCATCCTGCATTTGGGTCCTCCCATCCAGTATCTAGTCACCCGCTGTTTCTGATAGAATAATCTGGCCTAAAGATAACCCCAGCAGATATATTAAAGCATTGGACTTGCTCCGCTGCAGACCGGCAATTCAGACCCAACCAAGACGGGCGACATTTTGAAGCTCAGCCCCCAGCAGTATTTTCGGGTTTGTCATGAACAATCTATGGCAAACCAGCTGGTTCTAAATAAACTCCTGAGACAGCTGTCCCTCCAGCCCCTGTGCTCTGCTGGAGGAGCTGCCCAACCTCAGTCTTCCTGCCTGACTGGGGACATAACCCCGTTCTACCAACTTGCCAAGATCACTTCTATGCCTGTCTGCCCTGCTGCGCACGCCCCTGCTCCACCCCAGAGTCCCGCCGAAGGCACCACTCCGCTTCAGATGGTATTTAAGGACACCCATAGGTGCCAGATCATCTTACCAGCTGCCTTAAGTCTCTGGGATTATTCTTGCCATTCTGCCTGCTCTAGATTCTGATTTTGATTCTGTTCCTGATCCCTGTTCTGCTCTGCCTTCCGAGTTACCTGGTTTGGACTCTGGACTGTTTTTGGTTGTGTTTTACTTTGTCCTTAATTGCTTAGTTTTTTGGATTTAGATTTTTTTGGACTGTTTTTTTTTGTTTTGTCTCTCCCTGCATTGCCCTGTTTGGCTGTGTTTTGACCCTGAACTGTTTTTTGAACTTTGTTTTTGCCTGTGCCCCAATAAAGCCTGTATTTTCCTTACTTCATGTTGCATCCTGGATTTGGGTCCTCACTCACCTAGCCCTGCATCCATGACCGACTGACAGTGTGTGTATTAATGAAACAGGTGTGCATAATTAAAAGTCTGGTGACTGTGAATGTGACATTGTGCATGTGATTTGGGAAGAGCAGTTCAGGGTTCAATGGACTACGGTGCAATGAGAAACAATGTTCACTGCTGGAATATTCATCTAGAGTACCACACTTATCAACATCTACAGAACATAACAGTAAAATATTCAGAAACCCTAGCAAAGTCTCTTTGTGCAAGGGACATGAGTGAAAAACATCAGTATTGCATGTGTATATTTGCCAAGCCCTCAGGCTGTACTGAATTAAAATCAGGAAGGATTCTGTAATGGAAATTTCTGCATGGGCTAAGAAACTCCTCCAGAAAACATTTCCTGTGAACACATTTTACAATACCATTCACAAATGTTGATTAAAAAATTATGTATAGAAGAAGCCTTATGTGAACATTATCCAGAAATGCTGCTATCCTCTCAGAACCAAAACTAATTTAAAATGCACTGAGGCAAAGTGGAAAACTGTTAAAAAGTTTACATTTAATATATATTTTGCAAACCATGGACACTGCGTTGTTATGGCTTGTTATCTTCAATCATTGCAAAGCCTAAATCTCTGATAGTATGGAGTTGCATATGGAATGGGCATCTGGAAAGACACCATCAATGTTGATATGTAAATGCAAGTTTTAAAGCAATATATGCTTCCATACAGATGATGTCTTTTTTTAGGGAACACCTTGCTTATTTTAGTAAGACACTGCAAAAATATTGCCACACAGTGGTAAACATGACCTTGTCCCAATGATTTTGATGATGTGATGTGTTGACCTTTGGCTATATAGTGTATCTAATTGGTGTATTTGGTATTGAGACAGTGGTTCATATTAAGCATATGAAAATGTTAAGAAGTGACAATTACTCACTGTGGCTGAGTTACCTTACCAAATCCCTTGATATTTGCCTGCTGATTAAGTTTAATCAGATCTTTAGCTTAGTATGTATCGCACCAATCTAAAATTTGAATCGCCAGCCTAGCATCTTAAAACATGTGTCTGCGTTGTTTTAAAGTCCCTGACACTAAGAAAACATGACAGCACTATCAACAAAGGCTATTTTGTCTGTCAATCAAAATGGCTCCAACTGTAATTGTGTTTGACAAAAAACGATTTTGAAAAATTAGCCATTGATTTACATGGTGGGGAATTAACTATTTGCGATTTATCTGTGCTGAAGTTATATTTCCCTGTTGGGAAATGCTTCTCAGGCAGCTCAAAAAGAAGGAAAACATGAAAGACATACAATTTGTCAATCAAAAATATTGTACTGGTAATAACTTGTAGTAAATTAGGAATGGCAGTGACGTTATTCAGTACATCAGCTGCATTGTTAATGTCAAACCGTGCTGGTTAAATCTTTCTGGTATCCTTATAGACATGCTTGAAAATAACTAAACAGCTCCAGATTGTATTCAACTGCAACCAGTTCTGAAATGCAGGCATTTTAACCTGCCAGACTACTAGAGTACTAGATTGTCCTGCTGACTGATGATAGTACAAGTACAAGGGGACATTTATATCTGGAAAATGTCAGCAATTTTGCATCTAGTTGCTAATGGTGCTTGATGTGTACTGTATGGGTATAAAAATGTATTGTAGGCCAATGTCTTATATTGTAGTATGTAAATGTGCCACTGTCACAGAAAGGAAAAAATAAATAAAGGACACCCATGCAGGAAAAATTTTGATGACACCAACTGCAAATCACCCTTAAAGACAAAAAACAATTCTCTCTTGCTGCAGACACATTTTGAATTTTTCTAGTGACGCAAAATTGCTTGACCTAAAGGATTTACTGCTAGTGGGACTCCGTCCGAGGAAAATATAGACACTTTTAAGCTCCTTATACATACATATATACAGGATGCAAGCAGGTGTATGATGAAAACAGTTTTAATGAAGACCAATAAGCTAAAAATTAGCCGACAGACCAAAAAACAGTCCAGAGGTCAAAACCCGAGCAGGATCAGGCAGGGTGGCAAAAATATTCCCCGGGGCTAGGGAGCCGGTAAGATAATCTGGCCCCAGGCTAAACTCTTGGGTGTGCTTAAATACCGGGAGACAAGACAAGGGCAAGATGGCTGCCAACCCGGATGTGAGCACCACGAAACCGAAAATGCCCGCCGTGTGCCTGGAAGATCCTGACTATATATATATTTTTTATATTTTTTATAAAATAATGTTTATATATACAGTGAGGAAAATAAGTATTTGAACACCCTGCTATTTTCCAAGTTCTCCCACTTAGAAATCATGGAGGGGTCTGAAATTGTCATCGTAGGTGCATGTCCACTGTGAGAGACATAATCTAAAAAAAAAATCCAGAAATCACAATATATGATTTTTAAACTATTTATTTGTATGATACAGCTGCAAATAAGTATTTGAACACCTGTCTGTCTGCTAGAATTCTGACCCTCAAAGACCTGTTAGTCGGCCTTTAAAATGTCCACCTCCACTACATTTATTATCCTAAATTAGATGGATCTGTTTGAGGTCGTTAGCAGAATAAAGACACCTGTCCACCCCATACAATCAGTAAGAATCCAACTACTAACATGGCCAAGACCAAAGAGCTGTCCAAAGACACTAGAGACAAAATTGTACACCTCCACAAGGCTGGAAAGGGCTACAGGGAAATTGCCAAGCAGCTTGGTGAAAAAAGGTCCACTGTTGGAGCAATCATTAAAAAATGGAAGAAGCTAAACATGACTGTCAATCTCCCTAGGACTGGGGCTCCATGTAAGATCTCACCTCGTGGGGTCTCAATGATCCTAAGGAAGGTATGAAATCAGCCCAGAACTACACGGGAGGAGCTGGTCAATGACCTGAAAAGAGCTGGGACCACCGTTTCCAAGGTTACTGTTGGTAATACACTAAGACGTCATGGTTTGAAATCATGCATGGCACGGAAGGTTCCCCTGCTTAAACCAGCACATGTCCAGGCACGTCTTAAGTTTGCCAATGACCATTTGGATGATCCAGAGGAGTCATGGGAGAAATTCATGTGGTCAGATGAGACCAAAATATAACGTTTGGGTCATAATTCCACTAAATGTGTTTGGAGGAAGAAGAATGATGAGTACCATCCCAAGAACACCATCCCTACTGTGAAGCATGGGGGTGGTAGCATCATGCTTTGGAGGTGTTTTTCTGCACATGGGACAGGGCGACTGCACTGTATTAAGGAGAGGATGACCGGGACCATGTATTGCGAGATTTTGGGAAACAACCTCCTTCCCTCAGTTAGAGCTTTGAAGATGGGTCGAGACTGGGTCTTCCAACATGACAATGACCCGAAGCACACAGCCAGGATAACCAAGGAGTGGCTCTGTAAGAAGCATATCAAGGTTCTGCCGTGGCCTAGCCAGTCTCCAGACCTAAACCCAATAAAGAATCTTTGGAGGGAGCTCAAACTCTGTGTTTCTCAGCGACAGGCCAGAAACCTGACTGATCTAGAGAAGATCTGTGTGGAGTAGTGGGCCAAAATTCCTCCTGCAGTGTGTGCAAACCTGGTGAAAAACTACAGGAAACGTTTGACCTCTGTAATTGCAAACAAAGGCTACTGTACCAAATATTAACATTGACTTTCTCAGGTGTTCAAATACTTATTTGCAGCTGTATCATACAAATAAATAGTTTAAAAATCATACATTGTGATTTCTGGATTTTTTTTTAAAGATAATGTCTCTCACAGTGGACATGCACCTACGATAACAATTTCAGACCCCTCCATGATTTCTAAGTGGGAGAACTTGCAAAATAGCAGGGTGTTCAAATACTTATTTTCCTCACTGTATATATATATATAAAAAACATTATTTTGCAGAAAACACACTGATCAAAATTTGAGAACAACAATGACTGTAGTATGAAAAAAGATTACAACAAAATTTTCTGAAGGTTACAACAGTCAGCAATTAGTAGGAAGTGTACAGGCCTCTGCCCTGAATGACTTCAGCACATCTGCGACCACAGGACAGCACTAGTCTCTTACACTGCTCTGGTGTGATTTTGGTCCACTCTTCTTCCAGTCTCCTCCACAGTTCGGTGACTGAAGTGGGTTTCTTGGCCATAACTTTGTCACCAAGGATTTTCCTGGGCAGGCCATGTCATTATTTCAATGTTTTCAGTTTCAAGGAACTACACAACATGCTTCTCAGCAAAGCTTAGTCTAGCCTTTTGATTCTTTCTGCTAATGAGAGGTTTGGTCACTGCAGAGTGGGCTTTCAGTCCAAATGCTCTTAAACGTCGAGACACTGTATGACGAGACAGATCCTTACCCTGTTCAGCGCTGAACTGGTGAGCAATTCCAGCTGCAGTGTGGAAACGATTGTCCATTGAGATCCTCCGCAGTATCCTGTCCTCTGTTGTATTTGTCTTCCGTGGACGACCAGCCTTCTTGGCGGACTTGAATGAGTTTGTGAGTCAATATTAAAGATTAAATATTCTTAAAATCACAGATTTGGAACGACCAACTTGTCTTGCTAATGCTGATAGGGTCATCCCCTTTTCTCCTTTATCTGGACAACCTGCTGCCAGAGGCTTTCAGTCACTTTAGAAAGGCCCACCATCTTGCAGAGTCAGTGAAACTAGAAGTAAGGCTGCCAGTTAAATAGGGGTTGACAGATAATCCAGGAAATTAGCACCAGGTATCTGAAACTGTTCCCTAATTTTGATCAGTGTGTTTTCTGCAAAATAATGTTTTTTTTTTGGAAATGCTTTAGTTAATTTGTGGAAAAGGTGTTCTGTAGCATGGTATAGACAGGACAAAAACTCCTTCAACTGCTGAGCAGTGAAGATGACATTATTTCAGAATTGTTAAATTGTTTATAAATTGTTCTCTAATTTTGATCGCCAGTGTATATATATACACACACACACACACACACACACACACACACACACACACACACACACATATATATATATATATATATATATATATATATATATATATATATATATATATATATATATATATATATAAAACACACACACACACACACACACACACATTGTTTTTCTCTCAGGACTGTGTAATTTAACGTAAATATTGGCAGTGCAAAAAAAAAAAGATGTATATTTTAAAAAAAGGGATGAACTAGGAGACATGTATCTCTTATTTATTTATGTATTTATTTGGGAAGAGTGGGGGTGAGGGGTGGTTATCTAATATTAATGAAATGCATTCCCCGATGCTTTAATGCTGTTTAAGTGCTATGTATTTCTTCTCTCCTGTCCTCTGCACTCTTCTCATTGTGCCTTTGAGAATGCATTATTATTATGCCATGAGGACAGCATGTTTGTTATTTTCATTATTACCGCATTTATATAGCACTTGCAGTGTGCTTTGCTGAAATAATAGTCTAGGTTCAAAACTAATATGTCAGCAATGTTGCAGGTTCCAGTGTAATGAATGAAAAGGAAAAAATAATATAAAAGGTTTTCCCTTCTTTTTCTTTTTTTTGCAAAACCATGTTTGTGAAATCAGGCACTATATATCTATTTTACAATCAGTCAAAACACATTTTTTTTTTTTTTACACAAGAACACCATGTAATAACATGGCAAAAAGCCATAAAAATGCACTTGACACATAATATGTGTCAAGTGCATTTATTACATGTTGAAATATTAAGGCATTTTCCCCATTCATGATATCATAGTCAACAGTCCTTTTAAAAAGCTTAGTGTTTTTTATATAAGGTTTTGTATATGGCAAATCCTTAATTTAAACCATTTCAACTGCTTTTTATTTTTCATTTATATAAGGAAATTATGTCTTTGGTCCTTGGACATTTCCGTTTAGTTAACAACCACAATCAGAACATTGGCGGGACATGCTTTATACACAGTGACATTGCAACAATTTATTCTTGTTAATAAAAATGTCAAAATTAAAACTGGGAACATGTTGTTTGGTCTTTGCATGCTCTCTCGGACCAGAAACTAATTTGCTGTCGGTAATAAAAGTGTATAGATTTCTGAAAAACAAAACACAACAAAATTCTTGGATTGCAGCAGTAAAGAGAGAAGACTGGATACTGACCAGCAACTCAAGGATATGTAGCAGATTTTTATTTCTGATATAATTATTTTTTACTAGAGTAATTTGTATTCCTGTATGTTTTACTAGTTATATATGTAGCCACATTGTGGCTCTGTCATTGTTTTTATTTGTGAAAAGCCAGCATTTTTATATGTTTGTAGTGAAAAAGCCTGGTCCTATTTTAGATTTTATTTCTAAATGTTCTGTGAGCTATAAGTAGGAATGTTGCTGTTTACATTTGTTGTTTAGCTATCTATTCAGCAACAAGTCTACACATTTTACCTAATCTAACCACATACATTTAATAATTTATGAAAACATTATGCATGCAATATGTTATGATGGAACACAACATAATTTAAAATAATTCATTTAACAATGTGATTTACTGTTAGCATAGACAGACTTAGACAGACTGGGCATGTACAAAGCCGATTCCAAAAAAGTTGGGACACTGTAAAAATTGTGAATAAAAAAGGAATGCAATAATTTACAAATCTGATAAACACATTTTATTTTTAAAATAGAATATAGATAATATATCAAATGTTGAAAGTGAGAAATATTTAAATGTCATGCCAAATATTGGCTCATTTTGGATTTCATGAGAACTACACATTCCAAAAAAGTTGGGACAGGTAGCAATAAGAGGCTGCGTAGAAGAAAGATCCGGGTACTGAAATGGCCAGCCTGCAGTCCAGATCTTTCACCTATAGAAAACATTTGGAGCATCATAAAGAGGAAGATGCGACAAAGAAGACCTAAGATAGTTGAGCAACTAGAAGCCTGTATTAGACAAGAATAAGACAACATTCCTATTCCTAAACTTAAGCAACTTGTCTCCTCATTCCCCAGACGTTTGCAGACTGTTATAAAAAAAAACATTTGATATGTCATCTATGTTGTATTCTGAATAAAATATTGAAATTTGAAACCTCCACATCATTGCATTCCTTTTTTTATTCACAATTTGTACAGTGTCCCAACTTTTTTGAAATCAGGTTTGTAAGTGCACTGATACACTCCCCAGTCAATTTAACAACGAACCAAGCAGAGGACAGTTTGGATAATATTTGACTTGTTTAATCTCACCAAACACAAGCAAATTTACTTTGTATGACTAAATGTTCTTTACCTTCTTTGACAAAATAAAATTGCCAAGAGGCATAGTGATATCCAAAGTGGAGCAAAGACACAGAGAAATGGCCAGGGTGGCCGTTTGTGTTGCAGAAAGCTAAAGCATCATACTTAGCAGTGTAGGGTGGAAGAGCAACATACTCATCATGGACGAAATGGTGGGAAATGGTTATAGTTGGATTAGCAGTAATAGACTATTGTTGTATTCAATGCATCACAAACCTATTGTGGTCCTGCAGGTTTCATTCATTGTTTCTCATTCCATGTTTCCTGGTTTTTATCTTGTTTTTGGTTTGTTGTTTATCGCTCTAGTTTTGTCCTTATAGTGTTGTTTGCTAATCACCTAACCATTCTGCTTTTTGCAGGCCAATACAAATTGTTTGCCCGTGTTTCAGCAAGATTACCTTTCACTTGCGTTCTTTTACACTATTGTGCCACAATCCAGTGCAACCTGCAGTTCTTCCACTGAAATGAGCCTTTGAAGTTCAGAATTGGTCTCATCTGGCACCTTTGGCAGCTCTGTGTAAAAGGAATTGGCTGGCTCATCCACCTCTGGACTCTCGCTCTTATACAACTCTAAATAAAACAAAACTGCTTGTTTCCTAATTTCACTGGTCTCTTTTAAGTCTTTTCCAGTTGAGGAGTATAAGGAGTGAATATATCTAGAACTTTGTCGGGCCATACACCTGTTTCACACTCTGAAATTGAGAGCGAACCAATGCCCCCTATGATTTAATGCCTAACAACTTATTTAAATTCCTCTTTTTAGATTTTAAGAGCTCAATGTGTCTTTGGTTTTCTATAGATACTAAGAAACTTAGCAATTTCATTAATTCTGTCTCTAGATCTCTTATCAAATGGGAAATATCCTTAGAAACATTGAGTTCCTATGTGTCATTTGCTGTACAATTACAATCTCCTCCCATGAACATAACCTCTTCTTGATCAATACACGCTGGAATAAACTGGAGCATAAACATTTAGAAAAACAAAAATTAAATTCTCAAATTTTGCTCTAACTTTTATTAGTCAAAAATCGACTATATGTTCAACCTCACAAGATAAAGGTTTGAAATGTTTCTGAAACAGCACAGCTGTACTCGATAAGTTCTTATGACTTAAAATAGCTTCACCCACCCATTCCATTTTCCAATCATTCTCATTTTGAATATCACTATGTGTTTCTTGTACAAACATTTCATCATATCTCTTTTGTTTGATTAATTCAAAAAGCTACATTCTCATGCACAATTTATATTTATTGTGCCCACATTTATTGTACTCATAAAGGAATGGAAGGAATGGAAAAAACAGGCATGGACAGACCAAGCACAAATACTCCAAAAGAAACAAGAAAAATAAAATCACTCTGTTTCAAATTCATTACTCAATATATTCAGTCTCAGCTTTTGCACAATTTTCTTTAATCTATGAACTTCATGCTCAGCTAGGCTACCTACACCCCTTTCTTTCATCAGCGCTCTAGCTGATTCAACAAACAACTCTCGATCTGAAAAACACTGTTCCAAACTCACTCTTTTCATTCCTTTAGTTATCTGTTAGACATTTCTAAATTTTCTCAAGTGTTTAAGCGCTTCTAGTAGATCTATTTTGCCAGACTAAACTTCCAGAACCTGAAGAATCACTCCAACTCTCTGGGGCAGACTCTTCAATGTTACCACTCGTATCTGATTCTATGTGATTCCTATTACTTTCATCATCTTTGTTTATAATTGAATCCTCAGTTTCTTTCCTCACTCTCTTCCCATTACCTTTTTTTTTTCATTTTCCTTTTTATTGCCAGTGTTTTATATATGCTCTCTTCATCTGGCATCTCAGTGTCTTCTATATTTTCTACTGTACTCAAGCTTGCAACAAATTTGTACTGGCAACTTTGTCAGTCAAATCATTCAACCTTCTTTAGTAGATTCTCCATTTTTATTCATATCCCTATTTTCTGTCTCAACACTTGACCCCTTACCAGTTTCTACCTGCCTCTGTTCTTTTTTAAGCTTTCCTGCTCCTCACTGCCATTTTCCCTTTGCGGCACTACCACGTTTGTCTTCTCAGGACTTCCTATTTTCTGAGGTTGCATAAATAACATTCATAATTATCTACCTTAAATTTCATTGCTAGTTTTAGTTTAACGTTTTCATTATTTAAAATCATGTTTGTCTGCCTCCCAAAAGATACCACATGTTTCAGCAGTGCTGATTAACACCCTAACGGGACCTTTCTGATGTCTGACATAACTTTACCATGCCTCATCAATTCTCATTCAATTATATCTTCCGGAATGAATAGTGGTACATTTAAAATACTTTTTTGCCGGCTGGGAGAACGCCACCCGGCAATACACTATCATGCTACTCATTCTAGCTGCAGACAAGATGCTAGTGTATCCTACTACTTCAGCACCTGCAATAGTACATTCTTCATCAGAACAGCGTTTCACAGGGAGAATTTTAATTCCATGCTTCCGCGTTAAATTTCCAAAACCTTGAGATGCTGCCATATTGACCAGCTTTCGCTGATAAACAGCGCTCTTTTTAACACCTCAAGATACTTTTCCCCATATTTCACCAACTAAAAAATTCACAAATACACAGCAAAAGATGGAAAAGGATAGAAAAACTCACTCAGTTATCATTCGCACACACTCAAACATGCTCACTTCTAATTCACTTCTAGTTCACATGCTAACATTTATCAGCAGATTTTGAAGTTACAATTGCCTCATATAATCAAGACACAAACAGATCACAATCACATGATCCCTAATCTCTGGGAGTTTTAAAAATTTATAGAGTAACTTCCCTTAAATAGTGGGAGCTGAATAGAGGAAAGTGTGTTGTTCAATGTATACAACAGAATTTATGATCTTTACCAAAGACAATGTATGCCTGAAGGAAAGAATTGAAGAGTGGCTTTGTACGCCGTCCAAATTCAGTTTAATTATTTATCAGGAGGAAGAGGTTGGGATTGCCTCTGTAAGCAGTAAGTAAACAACCAACACTGCTGGAGTAAAGAGGTAATAAGGTCATTTAGGATTCCAGCTATAGCTTGAAGATAACAAATTTTTAATAGGCCAATTGTTCCAAATGAGGCAATGTTGTGTTATGTTAAGACACTGGCATATTCCATATTCTTATAAACACATGAATGGTTTATACTCGTCAAATATTATTTTGATGCTTGCTCTTTGAAACTTGTACTGTACGACAATGCATTCCAGAGCAGGTAGAAAAATTAAGGCACAACTGTTCATTATTAGAAGTGTTACGGTATTTTTCGGACTATAAGCCGCTTACTTTTTTCCCACGTTTTGAACCCCGCGGCTTAAGCAACGAAGCGGCTAATTTGTGGATTTTTCCTGGGTTTTTCCCGGTTTCACAAACTTCAAGCCAAAAAAACTGAGCGACATAACATTAGACCAATTACATTTTCAAATAGAAACGGAAAAACACACTTCACCTGTGTTCTGAGCTGCACGGCATCGGGAGAAAAGCTTCACAGATGGTGATTTTTAAACGCACGACGATGCCAAAATAAAAACTCCAGAGAGAAATAGTTGTGGACAGTGAACAATGACTTTCTTGGTAGGCTACTGTTTAGACACAAGCCGTTGTAACGTGTTGAGTTCGGGTCATGGGATAGCTCGCTAACTACAGTTGCAACAGAAATCAAAACTCGTGCTTTTTTATTTTTCTTTTCAACAGCGTTACAGGTTAGTCAAAGAAACTTAGAAATTAGAATCAGAAAATAATAAGGACATATTCATCGGTCTTGCACACATGCAGTAATACCGGAAAAAATGCGGCGGCAGGCTATTCCCAAAATGCCACTCTGCTCTTAAAGGAGCCACAACATATTTCACCCATTACACCGTGTAACAGGCACTGTCTTTCGTTAAAGCCTGTGTAAAGTTCATTAGTTTCAGTGTCTATAAGCGGCTTATACACAGGTTAGGCTTATTTATGTTAAAAATAAAAATCTTTGTCAAATTCAGTGGGCGAAGCTTATATTTGGGTGCGCTTAATAGGAAAATTATGAAAATTACCGGAAATTACGGTAAGTGTTATTAGAAGTATTGTCCCACACTGTCTTGTGTTGTCTTGTGTTTGTCTGTCTGTACTGTTTTTCGTCTGCACTGTTTGCACTAGTTTGCACTCGATGCACTTTATGTAGCTTTAGGTTATGTAGTTTTCTGTTGCGTGTTGTAGCTTTATGTTGTTTAGTGTAGCACCAGGGTTCTGGAGGAACGTTGTCTCGTTTTTACTGTGTACTGTGTACCACTGTGTATAGAAATAAAAATTACAATAAAAGCCCCTTGACCTTGTGTTTTCCAACCACACAGACTGTCAACCAGAAAAACAACTAAGAATTGAGCTTTGACTTATTTGCATCCACACCACTTACATTCCAGTTAATATAACCATATTAAATTGTAAGGATGGTCAAATCTGTTAATGATCCCAGACCCCGAGAACTGCCAGGCAACAAAACAATAAACCTTCTAATCTAAAGAGAGGATCTCTTTGATCTGAGGAGAGAAAGCCATTTGTTCAGCTGCCCAGTGACCCATCCTTGAGCCCCCTCTTTCCCTCCTGGGGAGATGGCTGTGTCATGGAAAGGTGACTTAGAAGGTCCCGGAATTCAAGCTAGTTTACTTGCATAATGCAGTAATTAGGAATGTAGAAACAAGGCATTTTAGGAATGTATAAATTTTACCTTTAAATGTTTGGTATTATTGTAAAGGTCTCAGTTTGATTGGAAATATGATCTCAGCTCCATATCAGTAGAACAGACCTCAGGTTTGGGGAGATTCTGTCCTACTGACATAAGGGTTGCCCCAAAAGAAGATGGTAATAATGGTAAAATACCAAGTGGTCTAGGTGACATTTGGTTTTTAGGTCACATCCTGTTCCAAGAAAGGGTGTGCAAAGCTTTTATCACTTTGAATTTGCAAGTGTTTACGATGGTTTGGGTATTTAAGGAAATTTGGCAAAACACTCAGGGAAGCGTTCTGTATTCAGAACTTTCCACACAGTCTCTGTGTGTCTCTGTTGCCAGGTACAGTAACTCTTTAACAATTATTTTGTAAACTGCATTGCTAAATTATTTGGTTTCATGTTATGTAACTTTCTTCTATTATTTGTTTTAGATGTGACATTTGTTTATTGATTATTGCCTGGCAAATAAATGTAAAATTCTTGATTAACTCTAAAATTTCCTGAAATCATTTATATCTAGTGATTATGTAGTCTGGTGTTACCGCAAATCTATGACCAGAATAGTACAAACTGAAGGCTCATGAACGGATGGAGCATAGAGCACAACGTCTGGGACCTTCTGATTTCTGACTATCACTGACTTAGCAAGTTATAACTAAGTAACTAAATCAATAGTTATTTATGAATGAGCAAGCATTGAGCGGCCTACTTAAGGAATATTAGTTTACTTTATATCCTCTGACTAAGATTCAGACTGGCCAATGTTCCTCCGTCAGCAGGTATTGTTAGCTAAGCACAAGGCTCTAAGCGACTCCAGGACCATAATCAATGATTAATTGAAAAATCAAAATGCTTAGAATAATCTATTAAAATTAAAGAAGTACAACCAATAAGGTGATCAGCTTGAATTAGAAATATTCAAGTTAAATCTTTATTATAAATTGGAGTCAGATTAGAGGTTAAAATTGGATTAATGTAACAAAGTGCAATCCATTTGAGTAATTTTTTGCAGCCGCGCGCAGCATACCTTCACCCACACAAGTGGATTCCGTCATTGGGCCATTGGGTGGGCACCCTACAAAATCACTAAATATTTATTATACTGTATATGTTGCCTATACCTGTTTTTTGCCACATCTAGTACTGCAGAAGTCTTCATAATTGAATTTAATCCCAGGAAAATGGAAAAGGTCAGGTTGACATAATTTAAGATGTGTGTCTACTGTCCATCTAGAGCTTTGCCACTCATACTTTATTGGTGCCTTGAACTTGGAGACAAGCTCACCTTTACCAATTGTTGTTCAATGTTAGTTACTGTCCCTCTAAGGCATCCTGCAACCTTGGGGTTGATGTTGTTAAGGATGCGGCTTATCAACTCCCCCTTGTGATGTCTGCTTTCTATTTTAAGCAAAAGGCACGATAGTCCCTTAATTTTTGCCCTGGCTGCTGTACCATAGCTCTAAGCTTGTCCTCAGCCAGGCAGTGGGAATTTTTAGAAATTTGACCAGGTGGTCGTCTGGGAGGAAAGCTGAAATAAAGGCTTGAACATCCTTTAACGTCCTCCAATCATGGATTTTGGCTCTCTGCCTTCCACCAGCTCAGTGCAGCTTTCTTCAACACAATGCTTAAGGTGCCCATGAGCTCAGCATTTGGTAAGGGCTTAATGTCTAAGATGTTCTCACACTGTTGAATTAAGTTGAGAAAATCAGTCGTTCAGAAAGTTCAGCCGTATAGGAGGTCTCACACAAAATCAGGACGCACCAGACATAAAATAAGAATGTATGGTGGTGGGTGCAGGAATCTGTGTGCGTATTACTCAAGCTAGTGGAGGTTGGAAAACAGGCCAGGGATTCACATTAGAACTTAGAAAACATATGGAATCTATAATTATAGTTAAAGATTCTATATGTTTTATATGTTCTAATGTGAATAAAATATTTGCTTTTGTAATATTTGCAAATTATTGCATATTGTTTTTTATCATCCAAAATTATTTGGGATGCATTAGATGATGATCCCTGTAAAAACATTTTTGCATCAACTGTGACTGGGATGACAGGATTCCAGACAGATTAAAGGACTCCAGGGGGAGAAAAAAGTAATTAAATTAACAACCAGACTTCTTTTAAACCACCAAATTTAGGAAAAATACATGCAACTAAGAAAGTACTTTAGTGATGCAAGCAAACCAGGATATGACATAGATAGCTACTGTATCTGTGGCTTACTTACATCAGTAATTTAATTCATGCAAGGCCACAGCTACTCCATTTAAGCTTGTAAGTATCCTAAGACTCAAGTTGGCAGCCACTGTCCTTGCTGCGTGTGTTTATAGGATCCACAAGAGAGAGCTTAAGATCCCACTACTGGAATCTGCAGAGATAGGAAGTAACAAAGTACAAATACTTCGCTACTGTACTTAAATATATTTTTTCTGGTGTTATTGCTTTACTTCACTATTTATTTTGAGACACATTTTTACTTTCACTCATTAAATCTTTTACACAAATATCTGTATTTTCTACTTCATACATTTTCAAACCAGGCCTGTTACTTTAGTTTTAATCTATTTAGTGACATGATCAATATGTTTTCTTCTCATTGCACACCATTTTCAGCTCATTAACCTATTTCTTTTCATTTCCTGGCTTTAAAGCACCAAGGATGTAGGCTAGCCTTTGAAGCTAACAACAAGTAAGGCAAAAGGCAACAAGAGGTATGGGGCTAACATGGATGAGACAGAGGAAGTCAGCAATGTAAACATGACTGACAACAGAGATATTCTTTGTGCATATTATTTTAATAAATTTATTTTTGATGAATGAACTTAACAGTATTGTTTGTCAGAGATCATTTCTCTCATACCGCACCATTACAGCACAATTCCATGTTGTTCACCTGATAATGATCACCTGATCTTTTCTCTGTTTGTGTTTAATTGGTAGTTTTTTAGCCTGGACACATTCATTAGGTAACATAACTTTAAATAATTTTGTATTGATATTAATATGATGTAAGGTCCAGTTACCAGCATGACACTAAAACAGGTAGTAGTAGTAGTAATAGTAATGGCTACTTTTCTACCTAAGTACATGTAAGAGCCCTTAGTTCTTTACTTTAACTTCAGCGTAGTCAACTTTTACCAGAGTATTTTAAAACATGAGCATCTGAACTTTTACTTGAATAAGTGATGTGTGTACTTTTGGCATCTCTGGGAATATGTTTTCTGTACAGACAGTACATCTTTAAAAAAAAATCTTAATCAATACAACATGGTTCAACACATATGCTGAAAATTTTGTCTGCAAAATTCATGACCTCTCTGAGCAATTTCAGTGATAATGTGATTGGCTCATTAAATCTTGCAGATGCTGCATCACATGGCCTTTCAATCAATTCCTTCCTTGGTTCAGACAAATGGTTGAATAATACAGAATTCCTTTCATTGTCTGAATTAAACTCTTCCCGCTTTCTAGAGGAACACAATATGTACATATTTTGTGATAACGCATAATTAAAGAAAGATGCTCTAGTTTATACTACAGGTTTGAAGAAAGGCTATGTTTATCACTAACTATGGAGTAGTGTCAAATATAGTCCTCCCTAACTGTAGTATGTACAAAGGGAAGCCATTAACATGTAATATATTGCAAAGCTTTAAACCCAGGATAGATCAATGAATTCACCTGCTGTGGTGAATTTGCTTCAAATAACCCATTGATTCATCTCTTTATCACTACATTTTTTAAACAATTAATTGTACAACTAAAAGAAGAGTGTTGATTGTATGAAATGTTATTCTCACTGCTTCACATACTGTCTAGAGATCCCAGCACCACCCAGCTACCACTGTTGGCCCTTTGAGCAAGGCCCTTAACCTTTAACTGCTCAGTTGTAATGTGCTTTGGGTAATAGTGCCACAGATGTAAATTTAAGTGTCTACATGTTCCGAGACTTCTTGCACCCCCTAACTTCATGGAAAGTCTTGAACCCAGCTCCCAAATATATATTTAACCTAAATACTCAGTTCAGCAATACCAGTCTGCCCCCACAGCACACTTTTTTGCAATCAAACTTACTGCTGCAACCATGACAACATGAAACTGTTTGTGCCCACTTTTCATAATCACAAACGAGGCTATATAATTGCATTTTGCATCAACATTGTTCTTATCAGTGTGACCTTGTCTACATTCTTAAACTTAAGTTGTTAGTCAAAGCAAAAGTGTCTAAGATCTACTTCTTAGAATACACCAGCCTCCAGGGGGTTCACCATGCACCAAAACACAGTATTTGCTGTCACTCTCTAACCAGAGACAAACACAAGCAAATCAATTCAATAAGCATTTTTCATTTCAACGATATATAGCTGACATGGTACAAAGTGAAATTAAGCATTTCTCCAGAACCCTGTGGTCTCCAGACGCTGTGGTCTGTGCTAATTAGTTCTATAAGGTGATTAATCAAGGGTAGTTTCAGTCTCACTTGATGTGTAAATGATGGGCAGGGCTACTCACTTATATTGATAGGTAACCCTCCTAAAGCCAGTAATGCTTAGTGTTTATTTATCAGTACATATATTTTTCTTTTGTGTTCTTTAAATTCATACATATATCTCAAATTGGGAGATCAGTCATGTGTCTTAAACCCATCTCTGTAGTCACCTCTTACAGACACAGATGTTCTCATCCATATAACAGAGGTCATATTGCTAGTAACCTAATATTTCCTCCTCTGTTGTCTCAATCTCATACAGTGGTGATAGGTGGGCTCTGGAATTGCCAGGCTGCTGTAAAAAAAGCTGACTTTATCACAGCCTTGGCTTCTTTCTGGCACTTACTGTCCTGGAGACCTGGATATCCCCACAAAACACAGCACACCAGCTGCTCTGTCTACCAGGAGAAACCAGGAGAGGTGGTGGTACGGGTTTACTGTTCTCACAGAGAAGGTGTTTCACACCTCTCCCTCTGTTTCGTCTAATCATGTCTTCTTTTGAATTCCATGCAGGTACCATGGGGGAGTGGTATCTCAATGGTAAAGTTCTGGGCTACTAATCGGCAGGTCCGGGGTTTAAGCCCCGGTATCGCCAAGCTTCCACTCTTGGGTCCTTGAGCAAGGCCTTTAACCCTCTGTGCTCCAGGGACGCTGTATCATGGCTGACCCTGCACTCTGACCCTAGGTTCTGAGCAAGCTGGGATATGCGAAGAAAGAATTTCACTGTGCTCTAATGCAGTGGTCTCCAACCCCCGGGTCAATTGGTACCGGGCCGCACAGAAAGAATACATAACTAACATTATTTCCGTTTTATTTATTATCTGATTCAGAATGATGTTTTATTTTGGAAAATTACCAGATTCTCTCTGCCACATCTGTCTATGACTCACTCTTGATGCATGTCAAGATGCTTGCCTCGGTCACATGTCGTTGTCCCCCCCCCTCCCCCCTAGAAGAGATGGACACACTCCTCAGTACTTTACTTTCTGACAGCACCCCTCTGACAGTTCTTGTTGACTTCAACCTCAAATCGGATAACTTGAGTCATCTTGCCTCCTGACTTTTCCCGAATACCTTTTCCTTGACATTTACAGTTTCTCTCCAACACACAAGGGAGGAAATGTCCTGGACTTGGTTTTTACCCGCCCTACAGACATGACTGCCATGCCACATCTAATTTCTGATCATTACCTGGTTTCCTTTTCAATCACTCTTCCTATTCTACCTAAAATCAATTTACATGTCTCTCTTATCTGTCCTAACCTTCACTTTATGTCTCCCTCATCTGTAGCTTCCTGTACTCTTTCATCTATTCCTGACTCCTTTTCCTCTCTACCTTTGGACTTTGCTACTGACTAAACAAAATGAAAAAAGAAAAAAGAAAAAAAAGATGGCGCCGTTGTGTTTGGCCTGCCACTTGCTCCTCTGTTTTTTCATGTTTGTTTTTGCTACCGTCTCGTCGTTTATTGTGTATGATCACACCACGCTGCTGGAACTGTGTTTTACAACTAATCGCCTCTTAAATACCCAGTCCTTTAAACCACCACCGCCACTGTTGACATTAATTCCTCCTTTCCTGAGTCTTTCGGCTAGGATTCTGGATTCTCCATCTCCGAGGTGTAAAGATCAACCAGGATTTGGCAATGCTAGAAGATCGCGGGAAATCCTCCCCTCTGGTTACCTTTACCTAAACACAGCGCGGCAAACGGGTAGGGGCAGGGGGGATAGCCACCATGCATAGACAGTCCCTGAAGTGTGGCCAGCTGTCCATTAGAGGGTATTCCAGCTTTGAGTTTTTTTAATTGAGTTGTCAGAGTTTTTGTCAGAATTTCTAGCAACGTTTGACAATGTTCTAATCTGTGGTGACTAACATTCATGTTTGCTGCCCCTCTGATATACCTGCTAATGATTTTAAGACACTTTTAGACTCATTAGATCTGGCTCAGTCCATTTCCTGTCCCACCCATAGGTTAGGTCACACTCTTGACCTTATTATCTCTCATGGGGTGATTGTGTCGACTTGTGAGGTCATGGATTTTCCCATCTCTAAACCATTGTAGCGTCTGGCACAGATAATTTAGATTTCATGTCCCAGGCATTCCTTTTAACCTATGACATCTTCACCTCAATCAAAAGTTGAAACTTTTATTGGGGGTGATATATCCGTAAAGTGTCCCACTCCCCCTTCCAAAGACACGAATCCTCTAATCCTAAAACACACACCCACACACAACTGGCTCCAGAAGGTCTGGATCCTACCACAAGACGAGATAACCCCATGCAGGTTCTCTGTTTGACCGCATAGAGACCTCGACCATAAAACACCCACACATACACATGCATACACACACACACACACACACACACACACACACACACACACACACACACAGATACAATAAAGCATTCCTTTTTCTAATTAAACAAAATGAATAAGATGCTCCACATCCCACGACATTAACCTATACTTGTATGTATCTCCTTTATTGTTTATAGTTGTACGCTAAAGATCCTATTAATGTAACTCTATTAATGTGTCTTTTCTATTAAGGCTTAATTGACTCAAAATTATCTGTTCTTTACTTTCCTGACAAGGGTGCATTTCATGTGATCAGAATACAACATTGTACTAACATCCGTTATACGTTAATTACTGGTCCCAGCACGTTGATGTATACCTGTTCTAATGCTGTATGTCCTTTTAAGGCCTGATGTCAGAATTTATACAAAATTATCTGCTCTTCACTTTCCTAATGAAAATGCATTTTGTTTTGTGTTTTCAGAACATAATGTCGTAGTAACATTAGTTACACTTTGACTATTGATCTATGTATGTAATGTTCCGCTGCCGTTATGCCGTCAGTCCTCTCGTGTTTAGTATCCAAATGACCACAAAATTATCTGTAACTTACTTTTCAAACAATGGTACATTTAATTGGATCACAAAAGTCACCATACCGTCTTAATACACTTCAGATAAAACTTTAAAGTTCTATAGTCCAAACCATGCCCACAAACACATGAAACAAAGGGGAGTTTTTCCCTCCAAAATCTCAACCCTTAGTATTGGCGTTCCCCCAAAGATGGGTGGAGTTCGAGACCTTTAAAATGTCACAAACACCACCAATCGTTGGTCAGACGTACGAAACAGCTTGAAAACGACTCCCTCTTCCTTCAAGATCTTCCGGCAAGCTTCACTTCCAAGAAAAACCACTGCGATGATCTTCAGGAGAACCTGGAAGAACATCTGACCCCACCCTAACTGGCTCTCCAAAGATTTCTTTGTCGCATCCGGACTCTTGTGCAACCAGCCAATGCAAGTAACCGTTTCCTTTACCAACGAATTTAGATGCGTATTTTAAGTCTTAGTGAATCTTAAGGTGAATTTAGATTCCCGTGACGATTTCCCAGTTAGGGTGTGCTTAATTTTGAAGCTTAAGTATTTCCATACCTCCTCTTTCCGTTCTCTCTTTCTTCTTTTTCCTTTCTCTTCCTCCTTTCCTAGTTTTAACCTTTGTTTATTTTATTTTTGTTTTCTTTATTTATTTGTTTGTTCGTGTAGCTAGTTCTATGTGTGTTTGTCTCATTTATTAAATGCCATATTTTTCACAAGTTCCTGCTACATCCGGTCGGAACTACATGCTCTTTTAATTTAATTTACGGTATAAAGTAAAAGGGGGTTACGTCTTTCTTGGCCAGGGAGATACCTCTTTTATAGAATTAATATAAAATTATACTGTCTGTTTGGCGGACGAACAGACAAATAAGTCTAATGTTAATTCCATTACCGTCAATTCAACTTAACTAAAATATTTATAATTACTATAAATATTTACCTTTCTTTGCGAGCTAAATTCGCTACACCATTCTCTCATACGGTTTGACATTTGCGCTGTTTCACCTGCACCAACGTCTACTGCCCCTCATCGCCAGGTCACATTATTACCTCATCTACAGTCGATGATTTTATTGCTGCCTTCTCTGTTTCTAAACTCACCTCTACTGCTGAATTGGCATCACCTCTGTGTCCAGACCGTTTCCTCGCCTCCTTCCATACCATCTGCTTCCAGATTATGGACTCTGTTGCACCCTACAAGGTAAAGTCGACCAACGGCCCTTTGGACCCCTGGCCCAATGATACAACTCGAGCCCTCAGGTGCCGGTGTAGACAGGCTGAGCGAAAATGGAAGAAGGATAGGCTGCAGGTGTCACTGGAGATGTTTAGAGACAGTCTTGCCACCTATCAGAGTGCACTGAAGGAAGCTAAAGGACAGTACCTTTCTGCTCTCATCAATAGCGATAGCCACCGCCCTGGAATTTTATTCAGCACTATCAATTCTGTCATAAATCCGGTGTCCGTCGCCTTGAATGACATTTCTGTAGGCACCTGCAATGCTTTCAAACAACATTTTTTGGACAAGGATTTGTCTGTTAGGCAAACCATTACACAAGTCCCCGCGCTGTTGCAATGTCTACTCGTGCGGCGCAATGTGTGCTAGAGAACTTTGATGCAGTTACTCTTGTGGACCCCAAAAAAGCTGTCCACAAGTTGAAGCCCACCACCTGCCCTCTAGACGCTGTTCCTGCTAGGATTTTAAAGGAGGCTATTTGTAACTAACTCTAAGGAAAGAGTAAATAAGGTAATCCTTTTGAGCTCCATTTTATTTAGTTTCTTCTGTTAATGTAATATAGTCCTTTAACTCTGCCCCCATATTGGAACGTTAATCTCGCATCTAGAAAGGTGGGACTAGTTAGTGAGACGCACACATGGAAAAGGGAAGATCTAATGTCGCTAAAACGCTCTGAAATCGTATGTTCGTAAGTTCTCAAGAAAATTAAGGGATAATTAAGCACCTAGCTGGAATGGGAACAAGGTACTTTGTTTGAATTGTTTAATGGGTATACAGTATGTATTAATACGTGGGTTAATCTATTTAACTGTGAAGAAGTGTTTAAATGTGTTATCACTTGTGTCATGTGAAGTTATGTTAACATAAATTTTTTACATTGTTAATACTGACAGAGGTAACATTAAAAGGGTTTTTATAAATAGCTATCCATGTTCACCTTCGGCTAATGTTTATGTTTGTAAGAGCTGATTTTATGTTATTTATCTGTCCTGTAGCTCTTACACTGTTTCATGAAGAAAAGGTGTAACAAAAGAAAGGTAGATTTGTGTTTCCAAAGAAAAGGCTGTTTTAGGGTGGGTCCTGTTTCCGCTGCTCTCAAACACGCTATTGTTAGACCACTGCTCAAGAAAACCAACCTTGATCCCTCCATACTATCCAACTTCCGCCTTGTATCTAACCTGTCATTTCTGTCCAAGTTGATGGAGAACCAGATTTTGATGGAGAAGCCAGTTTTCGGCCAGCTTCAGTCTCACCTTCAACTGCACTTCATTGGTGATACATTTCAGTCCGGTTTCAGGTCGAGACATAGCACTGAATCAGCATTATTGAGGGTCTATAATGACATTCTTAAAGCCCTGGATGGTAAAAGCTCTGTGGTTTTGGTGTTACTGGACCTAACCTAACTAAATCTTCATCTCTCATCTTCAACATGTTGTTGGTCTGCAGGGTGCAGTGCTAAATTGGTTCTCATCATATCTCACTAACAGAACTTTTTCAGTAACGCTTAATGATTATTCTCCCTCTGTGCTTTTTTTATTTATTTTATAGTGTTCCGGCACTTTGTGTTTTTTTTCTTTTTTGTTTGTACGCGTGAAAATTGCAAACTACACAATGGACATTAACAAAGTCACAGAGTTTGCTCTACTTTTCCTGGTTCTTTGGACTTTGTTCACAGTCACTGGTCATAAGGAGCCCATCTTTTAGGATGAGGGTCCAGTCCCCCCCTGCTGCAATCCTCCTTCTCTGCTTCCACAGCAATCAGCTCCAGCCCCACCTCTCTCTGCACTGCTATCAGCTTACAGACAATACACAACACACCTAACCACCCCCCCCCCCCTGCCGATTCCCTCCAGTCAACACTCCAACCAATACACACTGCCCCTCACAGAAGCCCAGGTGAGAATGGAGCTCAGGAAGATCAAAGCGAGGAAGCCTGCAGGCCCAGATGGTATCAGCTCCAGGCTACTTAAGACCTGTGCAGACCAGCTGTGTGGCATATTGCTGTACATGTTTGACCTGAGCCTGAGGCTGGGAAAGGTGCCACAGATACGGAAAACATCCTGCGTGTTGCCTGTTCCAAAGACATCGCGCCCAAAAGACTTCAGAGACTATCGACCAGTAGCACTGACCTCGCATCTGATGAAGACATTGGAGAGGCTGGTGCTCACTCGTCTCTGACCTCTGGTGAGCCCATCAATGGATCCACTTCAGTTTGCCTACCAACCTGGCATTGGAGTGGAAGACGCAGTCATCTTCATCCTAAATCGGGCTATTTCACACCTGGAAAAGTCTGGGAGCACTGTGAGAGTCATGTTTTTTGACTTCTCTGGTGCTTTTAACACCATCCAACCTGTGCTCCTGAGGGATAAGATGGTGTACATGGGAGTGGACTATCATCTGTCTGCCTGGATACTGGACTACCTCACAGACCGACCACAGTATGTGAGGACTCGTGACTGTGAGTCTGACATGATTGTCTGCAACACTGGAGCCCCGCAGGAACCGGCTCTAGTCCCGTTTCTCTTCACCGTCTACACTGCAGACTTCATGTTCAGCTCAGCAACCTGTCACCTACAGAAGTTTTCTGATGACTCTGCCATCGTCGGTCTGATCATGGATGATGATGACAGGGAGTAAAGAGGACTTATACAGAACTTTGTGGACTGGTGCCAACGGAGCTTCCTCCAGATAAATGCGGGGAAAACCAAAGAACTGGTGGTGGATTTCCGTAGGGACAAACAAACTTCATTACCACCAGTGAACATTCAGGGAAAGGACATTGTGAGAGTGGACTCTTACAAATACCTGGGTGTTCACCTAAACAACAAACTGGACTGGACAGACAACACTGAGGCAATTTACAAGAAAGGGCAGAGCAGACTCTTTCTGCTGAGGAGACTTAGGTCTTTTGGAGTGCAAGTAGAGCTACTGAAGACCTTTTTTGACTCTGTGGTGGCCTCAGCCATTTTCTATGGAGTGGTCTGCTGTGGCAGCAGCATCTCTACTGCAAACAGGAAGAGACTGGATAAGCTGATCAGGAAGGCCAGCTCAGTCCTGGGGATTCCCCTGGACACTGTACATGAGGTAGGAGAAAGGAGGATGGTAGCAAAACTATCAGCATTGCTGGAGAACGCCTCTCACCCCCTGTATGTAACCGTTACATCGTTGAGAAGCTCCTTCAGTGACAGACTGTTACACCCTAAGTATCCAAAGGAGCGTTATAGAAGGTCTTTTCTCCCTGCTGCTATTAGACTTTACAATCAAAGCTGCTCCCAGTAAAACCAGTCACCAAAATAAAACACTGTTATTACTTTTTAGCTGTGCAATAACATTACCTGTGTGCAATATTACATGCAACATGTGCAATATTACCTGTAATATGTGCAATAATTACCTGTGCAAAAACATACAATATGTGAAATAATTACCTGCAATATGTTCAATAATTACCTGCAATACCACCTGTGTGAAATACTACCTGCAATGCGTCCTTTTTTCTTCTCTTATTGTATTTATACATTGTACTGTACATTGTATATATACTGACAGTGTATATATACACTGTATATTATAGTATGTGTATATTCTTTATATATATTTGCATTTATTTTTAATTTTTTTCCTTTGCTGCTGTAACAAAGAAATGTCCCCACTGTGGGACAAATAAAGGTATAATCTTATCTTATCTTATCTTATCTTATCTTATCTTATCTTATCTTATCTTATCTTATAATTGCCTTCAGGATATCAAACAGTGGCTTTCCCAGAACTTTCTTCATCTGAATGAAGAAAAGACTGAGTACATCCTGTTTAGCCAGGACTCACCCAGCAGTTCTCTTAGTTTTGGTCCTCTAACACCTCAGTTTGCACCTACCGTGCGTAACCTGGTTTGTTTGGTTTTTTTTTTGACAAAAGTATGCACTTCGATAAACTGATCAGTGCAGTGGTGAAGGTGAGCTTTTACCAGCTAAGACTACTCAGCAAGGTCAAATAATTTTTGTCCCAAGCTGACCTTGAAAAAGCTATGCATGCTTTCATCAGCTCGAGCATTGACTACTGTAATGCTCTCTACACTGGACTTAATCAATCACTTCTCAATCAGCTCCAAATGGTACAAAACGCAGCAGCACGTCTTCTCTCTAACACCTCCAAACGCTCTCACATCACCCCTGTCCTTCGCTTCACTTCCGGCGCGGTTCAGGGTGGAGTATAAGGTCCTGCTGTTTGTGTTCAAGGCCATTAATGGTCTGGCCCCGGCCTACCTCGCCGAATTAATAACGGTTTACAAACCAGCCAGAACTCTCCGCTCCTCTGGACATACCTCTCTGGTCATTCCCAAATACAAATATAAAATTGTTGTTTTTTGGAAAGTTCCTTGTGCTTCTTTTGGTTGCTGTAAGGCGCTCTATAAATAAAATGTGATTTGATTTTGATTTTACTTCTTCCTCTTCTTTCTTTTCTCATCCATGGACCTCCTCTGCCCCTTGACTACAAAATCAAAGAAGACTTCTTGTCCCACGCCCTGGCTGTCAGAGGTTTTGCGCAGCATTTGGCAAGAACTCAGATCAGTAGAGTGGAAGTGAAATAAATCACAAATCAATGTAGACCTTGCATCTTACAGTGCACTCTGGACCAAATTTTCTTTGGATCAAGTCAAGATGCTTTTTTGTCATTTCTACTACATACAGTGGTACACATTACATGATAAAAACAAGACAACGTTCCTCCAGAACCCTGGCGCTACAGTAAACAACATAGAGCTACAACACAACACAAAGCTACATAAAGTGCATTAAGTGCAACCTAGTGCAAACAGTGCAGACGAAAAACAGTACAGACAGACAGTACAGACAACACAAGACAATACACAACACAAGATAGTGCCAACCAGTAAACCTACTGTATACTTAGCAGCGTGTGGTGTAAATGTCCATGATAGAGGGGAGAGAGACTCCGATGATCTTCTCAGCCATCCTCACTATCCTCTGTAGGGTCTTGCGATTTAAGACAGTGCACTTCCCAAACCAGGCAGGGAGGCAGCTGCTCAGGATGCTCTCAATGATCCCTCTGTAGAACATGGTCAGGATCAGGGAGGGAGATGAGCTTTTCTCAGCCTTCTCAGGAAGTAGAGACGCTGCTGGGCTTTCTTGGTGATAGAGCTGGTGTTGAGTGACCGGGTGAGGTTATCCGCCAGATAAACAAAAAGTTATTTGGTGCTCTTGACGATCTCCACTGAGAATCCATCGATGATCAGTGAAGAATGGCTGCTCTGTGCTCTCCTGAAGTCCACAACCATCTCTTTGGTTTTGTCAATGTTCAGAGACAGGTTGTTGGCTCCACACCAGGCTGTTAAATGGTGCACCTCCTCTCTGTAAGCTGACTTGTAGTTCTTGCTGATGAGCCCCTTCTTGCCTGGATGCCCTGCCACATGCACCGGGTGTCTCCGCTGTCCTAGAAGTGGTCGTGGATTTTCTTTGCGTGTGCAAGCTTCGCCTTTTTGATGGCACAGGACAGTGTGGCCCTAGCTGTTCTTAAGTCTGTCTTGTCGCCTGCTCTGAAGGCAGAGTCTCTTTGATTCAGCAGCGTACACACTTTTGCAGTCATCCATGGCTTCTGATTGGAGCATGTAGTGAGATGGTCACGTCATCAACGCACTTGCTGATGTAGCTGGTCACTGTTGACGTGTGCTCCTCCAAGTTGATGGAATCACCGTTGGTTGCAGCCTTCTTAAACATGTCTCAGTCAGTGCACTCAAAATTGTCTTAAAGAGCAGAAGTGGCTCCTGCTGGCCAGGTTTTCACCTGTTTCAGAACCAGTTTAGAGCGTCTGACGAGCGGTCTGTATGCTGAAATTAACATAACAGAGATGTGGTCTGAGTAGCCGAGATGGGGCAGGGCTTTGCACGATATGCGCCAGGGATGTTTGTGTAAACAAAATCTGCATCTAATAGTAACAAACTCCACTAGCGATGAGAAGTAGCGTGAGACAAGCACAGAGTTCTTGCACCATTCCATGTTAATATAAACACACACACCACCACCGTGAGACTTACCGTACAGAGCACTGTTTCTGTCAGCACAAAACATGGTTAGCCCATCTAGCTAGATGGCAACTTCCGGAACTCTTTGAACTATAGCCGCGTGGTCTGCTGGATTTGGATGTATTCCAGTTTATTGTCCAGGGAGCAGACGTTAGAAAGAACAATGGACAGGAGAGCCGGCCGGCTAGGGTTAGCATTTAGCCTAGCACGGACACACGCCCGCCCGCTTGCCGCGCTTCCGCTTCCTCGAGCAGTTCTTCCGACATCCCCTCTCCCGGGCACCGACATCAGGTGACACCAAGGGCTGGGGGCCTGGTCTTTGTGGCCGAGGTCGCCAGCAAACTGAGGTCGCAGCAAGCTGAGGTCGCGAAGGTTATTTATTACTTTATCATGCAGATTAGTGGTTGCATGATTCCTGTACCGTAAACAGCGTCTGGTGGTCGTACACATGAACACAGCTGACTCTGGTGTCCATGTATTGTGAAAAGTCGGGATAAATATGGTAAAAGCAACATTTTTGGTTTCGGAGTGGCCGCTGCAAGCTAGTGCTGCGCCGCCATCTTGCCGGATGTGACTTCTGCTAAGACTGCCTTTTACAAGGAAAAGCTCAAGGCCTCTGCACAAGATTCTTGTAAGCTCCACAACATCTTTTCTTCACTACTCAACCCTCCCTGCCACACCTGCTCCATCCTCCCTGACTGCTGACTACTTTGCCTCCTTCTATGATGAGAAGATTGAAAAAATCCGCCAGACCTTCACTTCCTCCCCAACAATGACTACACAACACAGCCAGGAATCCCCTACTCCTATGTTGTCAAGCTTCTCAACCTCAACAAAAGATGAGATACTGCAAGTCATCCAATCTTGCAATCCCATCACCTACCTTCTGGATCTAATCCCTTTAACTATGCTTCAGACCATTTCACAAGATCTCCTGCCCTTCATCTTCACAATCATCAATAGGTCCTTAACATCTGGCCTTGTGCCAACTACCTTCAAGCAAGCAAGCGTCATTCCTATCTTAAAGAAACCTGCTCTGGATCCATCAGACATCAACAACTACAGACCAGTATTAACTTCTCTCCTTTCTTTTTAAACCTCTGGAACGCAGAGTTAACCAACTGTCTGTCTATCTCTCACAGAACAAGGTTAGGTTAGATTTGCTTCCTACCTGGTAGGTCACTCAAAACAGGTAACATGGAGAGGATCCACATCTGCCTCGTGCAGACTCACCACTGGTGTCCCACAAGGCGCTGTACTTGGTCCCCTCCTTTACTCCCTCTATACCCACTCCATTGGTAAAGTCATATCCTTACATGGGTTTGCTTAACACCACTATGCAGATGACACTCAACTCTTCTTTACGTTCCCTCTCTCAGATACCACAGCTTCCACTCGGATCTCGACATGCTTGACGTACATATCTTCATGGATGAGTGCTCATTAATTAAAACTCAAACCCAGCAAAACAGAACTGTTGGTCATCCCAAGTGATTCATCTCCAGGTAAAGATCTCCGAATAACTCTTCATGACTCTCTCCTCTCCACCTCAGTTACTGCTCGCAACCTTGGGGTAACTATGGACAATCAACTGTCCTTCTCTTCACATGTTGCTAATTTTTGTCGATTTCTTCTCTACAACATTTGAAGGATTCAACCATTTCTGTCCACACAGGCTGCCTAGGAGCTTGTTCATTCATTCATTCATTCATCTTCTCCCGCTTATCATAGATTTTCTTTAAAGTTCAACATAGACTTTCCTCTCTATTTAAGAAGCCATTTCTTTCTCCAGACCGGGAGTGGCTCTGATGTTGAGGTCGTAAAACCTGACAAAGGTCAAAGGGGTGGACCAACCCGCAGCGTTGCATATGGCCTGCAGGGGCACCCCTGCATACCAGGCCATAGAGGCCACCATACTCCGGGTTGAATGAGCCTTGACTCCGAAATCAGTGGGAAGACTAGAGGACTCATTACCAGAGGAAATAGCATCCACTATCCATCTGCTGAGAGTCTGCTTATTGGCAGGAAAACCTTTAATGTGAGGGCCATTGCAGACAAATAGTTGCTCTGACTTCCTCCAAGGACTCGTGCTGTGGAGGTACATATCCAGTGCTCGCACTGGACGCAGTCGATTTTGCTTCTACTGGTCTGGAGCTAGGAAGGGAGAAGGGCAGAATGCTTGCTAAATGACAGGTCGTAAGGGAGCCGTAGGCACCTTAGGTACATTCCCAGGGCCTGTAGGTCCCTGATCCTTTTAAGGGAGGATATCGCCAAAAGTAAGGTGGTCTTTGAACCAGAAAGGAGAGGACCTGAATGGAATTGAGTAGTCCCTGTCTATCGTACACAGGACCCACTGAGATGCGTCTGGCAGCTCTTCCCAATCTGCCAGGAAATTTCTCACGGGAACCAGTCTCTCAAAGCTGGGCTCTGACCCTCACAGAGTGTCTAGAGCTATTCCCTGCAGCCGTTGGAACCTTCTGAGAGGTGGCGTGTCTCCTCAAACCGCAGCAATCTCTCGGGCGGAAATGGAGGGAGACACCCGCTGGAGGGAGGCTGTGCCTCAATGCACATCCTGTGGCAGGGCTAACGGAGTGGTCTTCTGTGACAACTGGTCATTTGGTTTAGAGGATTGGCTTTTGTGTTTTAGCATTTAAGAAAAACTGTAAACTATAGATTTAGCCATAGCTTAGCTTATTACATTATATGCTCTTGTTTCATTTGCCTGGTTTCTTGTGTTAACCTTGTTAGTTCTAGTTTAGCTTAGCTCATTACAGTATATGCAATGCTTGTTGTGTTTGTACTGCCTATGTTTGTGTTTAGTAGTTTAATAGACCTAATATTAGTGTATCAGAATTCTGAGACTCAGTGTGTAAGGATTACACACATGAATTCCTACACAGGGGTTCCTCTTTCTGTTTGATGGAATAGGCTGCATCTAGGAAAAGGCATTAACTCTTTTTACAAAAGCTGAAATCCCAGTCCTCTAACAGAGCACATGTTGCACAGAATGTGAACTGGTTTGGCAGCAGCATCTCCTATCGCATACTTTTTCAACTTATTTTACTTCACTGCCATATCCCCCACACCAACCCCATCCACATCCCGATCCCCAAACAAAACAAACAAACAAAAGTTAGAATTTTTGCTCACACATCAAGTAAATGCAAACTGAGCAATGCCATCCATGATGGCATTATCAGGGAAGATCTGTTGTTGTCTCCAAGTTTCTGCTGTCACATTCTCTGAGATTCCTCCTGTTCTCTTTTTGACACACAACTTAAAGGAGCCTAATGAAACGTGCATAAGGTGCAACTGCAGAAAGGAGCTGTCTACACACTGTGAGCCACCAGCTCTGAGTTGCATGTTGAGGTGTTGTCATGGAGGAACTCAAATGAGTGTCAAAACACCAGCCTCCACAGTCCTCTATCTCAGCCCACATTCTTTTTCACTGATATTTTTATCCTTGTCTTCTCATTCTAAAGGATTTTGCGTATCTGTCCAAACTATGACAGATGTTCTACACAAAGTCATACTTTTGCCTGTAGTCTGGTAAAAGGGACCAGTAAAAGCTATGTGTAATTTAGGGATTGATAATGTGATTTAATCTGATTTAATGTAATAATATGATTTTAAACACATTAAACATGATTTGTCTGGTATTTAAAGATATTCATGAACATAACTACTAAATATTACTTTCAAAATATAGTTCCAGTAACATAAAAATTCATGATGGAAAGCGTTGGCATATAAAATCTGATTCACATTAGGTTGCCAAATGTAATTTTATAGATTATTTATATTATAGACAATACCCTGTATTCATTGAAGGGTTTAATTTGATGACACATAAATAAATTGTCAATTTTAGTCTGCAATTAGACATCTGCTCAATTGCCATTTAACAGTTATTTCTTTTTTTATTTTTAAATGAAATCTTAATGCTCAATCTATTCAATGGGTGCCATTTCAGTTCAGACATTACATGTATTAATATGCAAAAAAATATTTTACAATAAATATTCTTTATTATTATTATTATTATTATTATTATTATTATTATTATTATTATTATTTTTATTTTTTTTTTTGTCTAATTTTCAGTTTTTTAGTTTGTTGTCTTCAACTGCTGAGGTGGCCAGCGCCTATTTCAGAAGTAATACAGAAACTCTCCCTTTAGCTTGAAGTCTTGACTCAATAAAAGTCATGTTCCCTTGCTTTTTCCCTTTGCACCTGAGTCCACCTTTGGAAATGAAGAGATGTCTTCATTAAATGTGACAATTGGTTTCATATGATTGATGCCAACCTTTTAAAGATTCACTATTTGGCCAGACCAAACATGGGCAAATGCTGATTTAAATAAACAGTCAGCACCATTGCAAGAAAAAAATCTTGCATGCTTCAGTTTATAAAGATCACAGCCTGTCAATGACTTGTTTTATTGATCCTCATATAAATTATTGTATTAATTTAATGTGTTTAGTTTAAAAGTGCATTGAACATTTTATTTACTCCACATATATTATTTTTAAGTTGACTATACTTGATGTTTTTGAGTATTATTATTTTAAACAGTTTTAGCTCAAATATTTTGCGTGTATGTTATCCAATTTCCTTACTATTTCTAACTAAGCTGTTGTATACATTGTATAATTGTAAAAAGTTCAATTTAGAGATATTAAAAAGTTTAATTAATACATAATCAAATTCAATAAAAACTAACAATATATTTAACTGGTCTCAACAAATGCCTGATCAGAAAGTCATACCCATTTTTTTAATTGACAATTTTTAGTTTTCATTTTCAAAAGTTTTTTTTTTTTTATATAATATTCAACAAGGAATGAATCTAAATATTAATTAAAAAAAAAAAAACTTTATTGACACATATATCAATTAAAAAAATGCAGAAATTAATATGAACTTTGGACAAAAAAAAAGTCCAAAACCTTTTCGCCACCAATTTGCAACTTAACATTTTAGCTTTCTGGGCAACAACACATACAGTTGGACTGCAGAGCCAATACTTTCCAAGAGGATCACCCCGTCAACAATCTCATTGTCAAAATGTTCAGTTTCTAGTCCAATAAATTTAATACTTACTTTTTTCACATTAGCACATTCAGGCAACTAATCATTCGACAGTACCCTATTTTAACTAAAAAATTACCCAGAGGACTATGACACACTCATTGTTAATTCATCAGTCACTTATTTAATCTTGATTAATGAAATAATGAACAATGAATAAAGACTTCCAACCTCAAAAAAAAAAAATAATAATAATAATAATTGTTTTCACTCAAAAAAAAATAAGGAAAAGAGCAATGCAGATCAACAGTGATTACATATACTGCAAGTCCTACAGACTATAGATTTAGTTTTTTATTCCAATAACTTTGGGAGAAAATTTTCCACCATCGATTTGCAGGAGCACTTTTTAAACAAACTCGTAGTAATATTTAAGATAAGTTCAGTGCATAGATTATTCCTAGCATCAGTGCACAAGCTTGGGCTGAAAAGCCAATGTTGTCCATGATTATTACACATTAAAAATGCCAATGAATTCATAATGTCCAACTTCTCACCTACTTTGTTGACCTTGTTGAGGTCTTTTGCAGGTCTGTCTGGAGGTTTTGCAGTTTCAATGTTCTGTAAGACAATAAGGAAAACATGTGTTTTTTAAATTGATCTAATCCTTATAGCTCAATCAGAAAGATCACATATGTTTCCAATGCATAGCTATGGTGCAGGGCAGAGGTGGGAAGTAACAAAGTATATTTTTCTGGTATCAGTACTTTACTTCACTATTTATTTTTCTGACAATTTTTACTTTTACTCATTAAATTTTTACACAAATATCTAAACTTTCTACCTCTTACATTTTCAAAACAGGCTTGTTACTCTGGTTTTAATCTATTTTAATCTATCTTCTCATTGTGTGCCGTTTTCAGACCATCTGCCTAATTCTTGTCATTGTGCCGCTTTTTCAATCTACCACTGGTGTATCATTTCCTAGCCTGCACACACCACAGACTTAGACTTAGACTACTTTACAAAGCTAACAATGAGCAGGCAGAAGGCAACAAGAAGGATGGGGTTAACATGGATGAGACAGAGGGAGTCAGCGACGTAAACATGACTAAGAACAGAGACATTCCTGATCATCTGATCATCATCTTTTCTCTGCGTGTGTTCTATATGGTGGATGTTCAGCCTGGATACATTTATTAGGTAACAAAATTAAATTAGTTTTTGTATTAATATATTAATTAAGGCTGTCAAAATGCAAATTCATTTTAATGACACTGGTTTTATTAACGCACGATTAATGCAGCGCGCATTTCTGTATGACCATTTTTTCTGAAAATTAAGTAAATAAATAAATAGATTAATAAATAAAGAGGCTGAATTTAAACCTTCAGTGCAACACACATTTATTTACAATGTCTTTTCTTTGCTCAGATATAAAAATAAATAAACAAATGTATATAAAAAAAAATTCTTTTTATGAGTTAAATCTCAAATCAGCACCAAAATCCCCATCCCTCTGAGGGTCGACAAACTCACCGGAGCATTTTGTGGCATTTTTTCCTCATAACGCCAAAACGAACATAAATTACTTACTTTTTTGATCGTACAGATAAGAACAACACATAATTTAAATATGTAAATGGTCTACTTTTATTTGTACACACTTATAATAACAACAAAATGTTGCGCTTTTGTAAAATAAAGAAAACAGACAGGGTGCGCTTTCTGCCGTCTCTGTCTCCTCTTTTTTATTTCACAGACACAGAAATAAACAAAATAAAAAACCCTGGATCTCAGTGAATATTTTCTTAGCAGACATAAACATATCCATAGTAAGCTCGAAAAATCTACTTTTAAATAAACCAATTCACATCAAATACAAACATTCTCTGATTATGTAATCTGTATGAACGTTATAAGAGGTGCAGTTTCTCCGGTATCACCTCATTAACTGTCCGTGTGAAAACAAAGCAAAAACGTTCCGTTTTATGTCCTGATGTAAAACAACATAATTTCTTTGAACGTTTACAAGAATATTTTGTCTTCATGCTCTATGTTGAGTTTGGTTTCACGGATGATAAACATGCATTTGCAAAAAGCATCAATATTTGTCCATGGCCATGTTGATTAGAGTATTTAAAAAAATTGGAAAGTATCAATTTGAGGTATAATTAGAACAGCGCAATTAAATATTTTAATCGATTGACAGCCCTAATATTAATATGACATGGCATTCAGTTACCAGCATGAAACTACTAAAACAGGTAGTAGTAATGGCTACTTTTAACTTAAGTACATGTGGGAGCCCAAACTTCTTTTTTTTTACTTGAGTAAAAAAAGTAGCCAGTACTTCAACTTTTAACCAAGTATTTTTTAAACATGAGTATCTGTACTTCTACTTACAAACCCGATTCCAATAAAGTTTGGACACTGAACAAATTGTGAATAAAAAAGGAATGCAATGATGTGGAAGTTTCAAATTTCAACATCTTATTCAGAATACAACATACTGTAATTTCCGGACTATTAAGCGCAACCAAATATAAGCTGCACCCACTGAATTTTACAAAGATTTCTATTTTGAACATAAATATGCCGCACCTTTCTATAAGCCGCAGGTGTCTACATTGAAACTAATTAACTTTACACAGGCTTTAACGAAAGACAGTGCCTGTTAAACGGCTTGTATCTAAACAGTAGCCTACCAAGAAAGTCATTGTTCACTCCTTCCTTTCACAACAATTGCTCTCGGGAGTTTTACTTTTGGCATCGTCGTGCGTTTAAAAATCACCATCAGTGAAGCTTTTCTCCCGATGCCGTGCAGTTTAGAACACAGGTAAAGTGCGTTTTTTTCATGCCCGGTTGTTTTCAGTGTGACGAATGATTCGCATTTCCTGTTGACAGTCTGAGTGAGCGGCAGGTCAAACATCAGAGGAACCTCATCCATATTTATGGTGTGGTGCGGCCTGATTCACTGGAAGGGCATCTGATTTAATATAAAGAGTTTCATTGGTTCACCTGAACTTTTTTGGCAATTTCATTGGTCTAATGTTATGGGGCTCAGTTTTTTGTCTTAAAGCTTGTGAAACCGGGAAAAACCCAGGAAAAATCCATATATTAGCCGCTTCGTTGTTAAAACCGCAGGGTTCAAAGCGTGGGAAAAAAGTAGCGGCTTATAGTCTGGAAAATACGGTACACTCAACGGCCACTTTAGTAGGTACACCTGTCCAAATGCTCGTTAACACAAATTTCTAATCAGCCAATCACATGGCAGCAACTCAATGCATGTAGACATGGTCAAGACGATGGTTGCTTGGTTCAAAACGAGATGGTTCAAACCGAGCGTCAGAATGGGGAAGAAAGGTGATTTAAGTGACTTTGAACGTGGCATGGTTGTTGGTGCCAGACGGGCTGGTCTGAGTATTTCAGAAACTGCTGATCTACTGGGATTTTCACGCACAACTATCTCTAGGGTTTACAGAGAATGGTCCGAAAAAGAGAAAATATCCAGTGAGCGGCAGTTCTGTGGGCGCAAATGCCTTGTTGATGCCAAAGGTCAGAGGAGAATGGCCAGACTGGTTCGAGCTGATAGAAAGGCAACAGTAACTCAAATAACAACTCGTTACAACCGAGGTATGCAGAAGAGCATTTCAAACGCACAACACGTCGAACCTTGAGGCGGATGGGCTACAGCAGCAGAAGACCACACGGGGTGTCAGTCCTGACAGCTAAGAACAGGAAACTGAGGCTGCAATTCGCACAGGCTCACCAAAATTGGACAATAGAAGATTGGAAAAACATTTGCCTGGTCTGATGAGTCTCGATTTCTGCTGCAACATTTGGATGGTAGGGTCAGAATTTGGCGTCAACAACATGAAAGCATGGATCCATCCTGCCTTGTATCAACGGTTCAGGCTGGTGGTGGTGGTGTAATAGTGTGGGGGATATTTTCTTGGCACACTTTGGGCCCATTAGTACCAATTGAGCATCGTGTCAACGCCATAGCCTACCTGAGTATTGTTGCTGACCATGTCAATCCCTTTATGACCACAGTGTACCCATCATCTGATGGCTACTTCCAGCAGGATAACGCGCCATGTCATAAAGCGCGAATCATCTCAGACTGGTTTCTTGAACATGACAATAAGTTCACTGTACTCAAATGGCCTCCACAGTCACCAGATCTCAATCCAATAGAGCACCTTTGGGATGTGGTGGAACATGAGATTCGCATCATGGATGTGCAGCCGACAAATCTGCAGCAGCGTGATGCTATCATGTCAATATGGACCAAAATCTCTGAGGAAGGTTTCCAGTACCTTGTTGAATCTATGCTATGAAGGATTAAGGCAGTTCTGAAGGCAAAAAGGGGTCCAACCCGGTACTAGTAAGGTGTACCTAATAAAGTGGCCGGTGAGTGTAATTGACATATCAAATTTTTTAAAAGAGAAAATTTATAATTTTATGGGAAAAATAAGTTGATTTTAAATTTCATGGCATCAACAGATCTCAAAAAAGATGGGACAAGGCCATGTTTACCACTGTGTGGCATCCCCTCTTCTTTTTATATCAAGTTTAGGAACAGGAATGTTGTCCCATTCTTGTCTAATACAGGCTTCTAGTTGTTTAACTGTCTTAGGTCTTCTTTGTCACATCTTCCTCTTTATGATGCGCCAAATGTTTTCTATGGGTGAAATATCTGGACTGCAGGCTGGCCATTTTAGTACCATGCATAGAGACTAATATCTCTACCAGCCACTTTTTTTTACCACCAAGATGTAGTTTTTATGTCGAAAGTTATTCCTAAACATATAGAAACAATACACAAGTACTGTGACATGGACAAACGGATAACCATTTAAATTACAACACTATTGATTGGTTGGAGCAAAAATGCTTTACGGCATGTTGTTTAGTGGACTCTTGTCTTTCCAAATAAGCCGGGATTTGCAGCAGTGGATGCGTTTTTGACTCATTTTTCAATAATAATAATAGTCTTCTTCTTCTTTTGGCTTCTCCCATTAGGGTTTGCCACAGCGGATCATCCATCTCCATACCCCCCTGTCCTCTACATCTACCTCTTTCAAAACAACTACCTGCATGTCTTTCCTTACCACGTCCATAAACCTCCTCCTTGGCCTTCCTCTTTTCCTTCTTCCTGGTGGCTCCATCCTCAGCATTTTCCTACCGATATACCCCATGTCCCTCCTCTGCACATGTCCAAACCATCTCAATCTCACCTCCCTCACCTTGTCTCCAAAACGTCCAACATGCGCTGACCCTCTTATAAACTCATTTCTAATCCTGTCCATCCTCATCACTTCCAATGAAAATCTTAACATCTTTAGCTCTGCTACCTCCAGCTCCGCCTCCGGTCTTTTACTCAATGCTACTGTCTCTAAACCAAAAACATCGCAGGTCTCACCACAGTCCTATAAACTTTCCCTTTCACTCTTGCAGATACCCTTCTATCACAATCACTCCAATAATAATGTAAGTACTGCATTTTTTCATGCATGTTGTTGTTGTTTACTACCTATACAAATTCAGCAAATACATTCGTTCGGCTTAGACCTTTAGAATAATTTTTAGCTTGTCATTTTTTTTTGTCCCTTTTCATTTAATCCATTGTTAAACATTAACACCTGAGAACAATGGGATATCGGGTTGCGCAGGCGAGGCACTAAAGGCTAAGAGGTTAAAAAACAAGAATACGAATAAATTAATTACAATGACCAGAAATTAAAAGATACACAAATACATTATTAGTACATTATAATCTGACAACAATTTGTAACCGGCTTTCCCACACTGCTTGGTGTCATAAAAGTCTCTATTAATAAATCTAACCATAGAAAGACTAACCATATTAATATATCTTGCATTAAACAAACAGCACACATTAAGAGCTCAAATAATTATATCTGTAGTCTGTAGTTTGTAGAGGTCTGTCTCACCAAATCAGCAAGTTGCTGCAGAGTCGCAGTGCACAAAGTTAACTTACCAAGCCCTTCTCGTTATTTATTTGTTCACCCACTATGGATAAAAAACTTTGGCTTTCTGTTCATTAGAAATCTATAAAGCCCAATTAAACGTAAAATTATAATCATATAAATGCTAACTGCGTTAATAAACTCCGGATGATTTGGAAACTCGTATTGACTTTTTTATGTCTCTGATCCTGTCGGTCACCTTTCTTGTTAAAACAAGAAATAGCATAATAGCTCTCAAGCACTATCATGTTATTCACTTCTGAGCTGACCACAGTTGATAAAATTAGCAGCCGTATAGCTTCTTCACGGGTGTGGAGAAATATACACAAGAATTTGTTGGTAGAAATAGGTGTTTTCTGGAGGTAGCCCGAGATTTGGTGGAGGCGGCCGACTCCTTATTCTCTTCGCAACAAGATAATGATGTGTAGCTCTAACATTAGCTTAACTTACATTTGACTACACTTAAGCCATGACTATTCGTTTAACATTTAAGAGTTTCCTTACCAAAATCCAAAATGTATTTTTCGAACTGGAAGTCCACAGGTCATGATAGAAAGAACAATTCCTAATAAGGAACATGCAATGGTGGCAAAGAGATGTCAAGCATGTGTGTGTCAGAATTTAGTTCTTCATATTCTTGTATATTTACTGTTAAATGAATGGAAGTGGCTTGTTTTAATTACAGACAATAAACTTTGGATAAAATATTTTTTTTAAGTAGATTCAAAAACATTATAATCAATGAAAAGAGCTTGATTAATTCATGTTACATTTACTAGGGTTAGGGTTAGGGTTAGGGTTAGGACAAAATATTTTTTATTTCAGTGTTCATAGTAGCCACATAGAATTATTAAGTGTCTTTAAATTAATAATAAACTAAGGTTTAAATATTTTTCCAACATTCAAGCACATAATGACAGCTAACAAATTAAATAATTAAAGAGTTGTTGGGCTACTCAAAACCATCAAAACAGCTTTACCTTGACATGTCTCAGGAAGAGTAATGAAGGGATTAAAAACCCGTCTTCCAAAAAAAATGTCTTAATGTTGATGAGGTGATAATGTGAGTTTTGTAGTTATGTGTGTGCATGTGCAGATATGACAGAAAGAGCCTGCTTTTTGGTCTGCTGGTTAAGTGTGAATGTGTGGAACCACACTGGGCACAGAATGTACTGTTAGTGTCATTGACTCCATGACAACCTCTTCTAGACACTCAGAAGCGGGGGGGGGGGGGGGGGGGGGGATTGGGGATCGGCAGAATATTTACAGTAGGTTACAAACAGCTGGTACAATTCAGAACAAACCCAAAAAGGGCTTTCATTTCAATGTAATCACGAAATGTGTACAACGGTCTTTTTTTTTTATAGTTAATTTGTTTTTTTATGTCTAGGTTGCATATGCTATTTTTAATTAGCAATTCCTATTACCCTCAACATTTTCCTCATCAGAAAGGTTAACAGACCAGAACTAGATACATTTTTATAATGTACATGAATTTCTATCCAAGTCATACAAATGCATATAATTTTATGTGAAAGACTTCATTATCACTTCCTTGTAAATGTACTAATCTACCATAATTATTTAGTTATTTCAGTTATGTGTAATGATAATGTAATTTGTATTTATTTTTTCTTAATAACGATACATGGACAGCAAACTCATGTCTGAAGTCACTCAGTTTTTCTTAACAGAAATGTGTATAGCTCACAGCAACTTTTTACTAAGTGTTTGCTTGATGCATTTATATTAAAGGACAAAAATCATATTTCAAAAATACTTGTCTGCATCAGCTGCTATTTAAACACTGGTTATGAAAGTAGAAGATAATCTCATTACCATTTAACTTTTTACACACACAATTCAACTGGTTTTCGCTGAGCATTATAGCACAATGATTTATCTAGATATAGATAGATGCTCATCTTCTCTGCACAAATGCAACATCACTATTTTGAGGAAACTAGTGGAGGTTGTATGGTATCTTACATCTACCTTCAGATGTGGTGCATCATTTATGCTATACCTTTTTGTTTGTGCCAGTTATTATGACATACCTTAACAGCACAAACAATATTAATTTTCTGTGAATCCACAACAATTATTTTTAAATATGAGATGTTAAATGCTGATGATGATTGATAAATGCTCTGATGAGTACAAGCAATTCAAGAAATTTCGAACAGATTGAGTCAATCATAATGCCGAAAATAGTGAATTTCTGTTAGCTTCTGTTCAAATGACTCTATAACAAGGAAATGTACAGCATTTACTCCATATGTAGCATATGCTGGAATTAACAAATGGCACAATCATTTGAAAGAGTGAGCACAGACTTCCCACAGAAACCTACTCTAGCCACCTGAGAGCATTTACCAGCTGTCTGTAATTACTCATCACATGGCTGTTATATTGACATACATTAAGCACTGGTGTGATTAAATATTCAACACTGAGACATACAAGATAAGAGATTCATGAAGAGGTCCTGTCGACCTCCTACATTCACTGGCGGTCTTCTTTGTTTTGCTATACTGAGTGAGGGCTTTGAGTTGTGTGCAGATAAGATGGGTATGTGTCTTCTCTGGTAATAGAGAGACCCCAAGTGGTGATCATAATCTGTTCTCTAGTAAACTGAGAATTGAACTGTCTTGAAAGATAGTTATCATCCTTTCAGTTATAGAACCTTGTAAATGTACACATTTACAGCTTACATTTGTACAGTAAAGTATTTAAATTGGTATGTTTGCAGAACTTCTGTATATCATCTGTCTTCTCATTATCACATATTCTTATTTTGTCTTAATCCCAGTTACTGTTTTTAACATTGCTTTTGTGACATGGTGGGAGAGAGTGGATTGGCATATAGAGAGGCTGTGATTGGTAATATTGCTTTGCTGGAAATCTTTCTCTTTTACAATTACTTGATTATTGCGTATATACAGTATATATATATATATATATATATATATATATATATATATATATATATATATATATATATATATATATTACTCTACTATTCTACACTACTTGTGTTCACATAACAAATCACTGCAGATGTATGACCAATATACATAGTGAATGTCCTTTTAATTTTTTCTATACTTAGCTACTTAGCATCCTCTATCTTAGTAATGATTCTTGATAAATAAAGCAATATTTTGAAGACCAAGTCTGGGGTTCAGAGACTGCTGGATTCACTTTAGTTGTGAGGGGCTCTGTGTGTGTGTGTGTGTGTGTGTGTGTGTGTGTGTGTGTGTGTGTGTGTGTGTGTGTGTGTGAGTGAGTTTGTGTTGACAGCTGGCCAGGTTCAGGTTGGTCTAAAACCATGTGCACCCTGTCAGGGTAGCAACACTAGCTCCTTTAGGATTGATGAATTGCCTGCTTCCTCGATTAAACCTGCCGTCACTTCTCGATAAAACAACCAAAAAGGCAAACAAACACAAAAAGCCCAATCTAGAGGAGGAACATCAATATGAGTCTATCATAGTCAGCCATATTACGTGTGGAAGGCACAGACACTTTGACATTTATTACCAGAATATTAAAAACTAATCCACATTGATTTTGCAACCTTCACTCTCTTGACAGGCTTGGCTCATTTCAGGGAAATGGGATTTGCACTACATCTACAGCCACTACTTTGTTTGGTTGCAGTCTCCGAAAAGAAACTGGACAGGCTTATCTGCCAACCATTCCACATCTTGTAGTGAATTCTACAGGATATGTCTCTTAATAAAGTTTTTGCACTGTTTAGCACGTGATTCACTAAGAATATATTGTATGACAAATCATCAAAAATGATCATAAAACAGAAGATATGTCATTATCATTACCACTCACCTAACCTAATACAGAACAATATTATATCCCAATCCATTAAAATGTTTAATTGTCAGAGAAGATGGACAGGTCATTCAAGATTGTGAAAGAGATGGAAGGATGTGATTCAAAATTATATTAGCTTTGTAAAATGTCAAGCTAAAAAATGGACAGTGACTTTGGATTTTCACTAACCAATATTCGACATATTAGACCTTATTAAAGTATGTGCATCAACCTGTAATTTGCTCCAAAAAATTGCAAAATGCAACAAAGCTTTCCAATTAAAGCATCAATTTATTATCTTTAATAATACCCTCATAATATTAAAGCTTATGAAATGGCAGGTGAGCTGGTATATGAATAAAACATAAAGGTTCATAATAAGATACAAAAAAGGGGAACAGAGACTGTCAGGGGGTGGCTTTTTAAATGCTTGATGCAATTTGCATATATTAATATATTTTTTTAGCCTTATCGAACATTCAAGCATATTTAAAACAGTGATGTTAGGCTGCTGTATGCTTCTGCAGATTTATTGCTTGAATAATTTGGGATCTTTAATAAGCCAATATGACTGATCCTCTGAGTTCTGTGGAATTCTGTTAATTGTTCCAGATGGTGTGCACTGATTATGCAAAATGACTTCCTCTTTTTTTCCCTCCTGCCTCTGAATACTCACATTTTGATTGACTACCACAGAGGGGGAAAAAGCTTATTTTGGGGCCAGGACTTTTATTAGGAAGTTTTGTATCATGTTTTGAATTAAAGTTCCATTTCTTGTAAAGAGTATTAAAGCTTCTAAGATCATAGTATTTTATTTATGACAATAATCTTCAGATGCCTTAATCCCATGAGATTTACTCTGCTGGGAAAGACTATTATTATATATTATATAAAATAATTTTGCCCCTGCAGTTTGCTGCCATCAAACTGCTCCTACCATCTACAAAGTAGACAAATGCTGACAGGGCATGAAAAACTATACAGTATATAGTGTGTTTTTTCCCAAAAACATGTTAATGATTTATTTTCATGGTAAGTGCAAAGACAGCTAGGGGAGAATACATAAGAGCTTAAAATGTTCCATGATTCCCACTAAAATGTTCAAATGTTCCTAAAGCTGTTATGTGTTTCATTATTATGTTCAAGGTCACAACTTGAAACTTGAAAAAAAAAAAAAAATCGGAATCTCGAGAAAGAGAAGACTTGCTTTGCATATGAGCTCAGTAAAAAAAATCTAAAAAAAAAAAAAAATTATGACAAAAAAAAAAATTCTAAACAAACCTACATATATGATGGCAGCATATCATTCACTAATTGTACATTTTAATTCTTTTTTGAAACCATGGACACTGCTTCCTCCTGACTGAAGAGGAGGGGCCATCTAGCATGTTGGTAAAAAGTGGTAAAGTGGTAAATATGGACTTGTCCAATTTTCATAAGCTGCAGCCTCATATGTGAAATTATTTATTTTTCCTTAAATTGATACATGTCCTCAATTTAAACATTTAATATGGTTGGTTACTATGATCAATTGGGAATAAAACATATAGGTTTATAAGATTTGCAAATCATTGCATTCTATTTTTATTCACATTTTACACAGCATCACAACTTCTTTGAAATTGTGTTGTTTTAGTAAGGTTAAAAACTTGCGCTTTGAGAGCAATAAAAGCTTGTTGTATTTTAGGCCTTTTTGCAGTCTGTACTTTGATGTGTCAGTCTGTCCATCTACTAGAGCAGTATAAGATATGTTCTTGCATTAGTCTCTAGCCTATCAAACATGTCCACACTCAGACGGAAGACACATCTTAATCTTTTCAATGCCCTCATGTTCAATGACCTTTGTTATCACACATCTAATTAGAACTTGATAAAAATATTTCCCTGAATTCCAGCTATTAAATATAGTTTAAAGAGATTTATGACCAAATATGCCATTAAAGACCATTTAATGGGTCCGCTGACTCGTTAAGTTGGTAATTAATGAGCTCCTAATACTGTATATAGTGTGATTTAGCCTTACAATGAGATTCTGGAAAATGAAGCCATCAGATGAGAAACAAGTGAACCTCTCAACATTCCCAATACAATTCCTGATATTATTTTACAAAGTACAGGGTCTCTCCCTCTCTTTCTGTCATGTTTATATCAGCACTTTATGCTTTATAGAAATAGCTAGGGTTCCATAAAACCCTTTTTTGGATCTCCTTCCACAGAACCTTGCTAAAAAAATTATTTGTTTTTGAATTTCTAATTAATTAATACCCCTAATGTGTAACATAGCAGGTCTTAGATTATTAAACATATTACTAAAGCATATTTATACTCTGTAATACAATCCTAGGAAAAGCAATGACAGTTTAATTTTAAATGTACTGTATTGCTCAAACAATGCACAAATGAGCAGTTGCTTGAAATTGTCCAAGAAAATAACATAAGATGTGTAAACTATATAGACTATATAAACAGAATAACTTTAAAAAAAAATTAATATAGATAATACAGACTTATTTTGTTAATTAGAAATAGCAGCAAGACAATGGTGGAATGGTTTTAGGAAATAATAAATGGCTGGACCAGTGGCTCCCAAAAAGGCCCTTGTGGCTGTTTACCCACACGAAATAATCGCTATACAATCATTGAGCCTTTCCAACAAGATTCTATTGTGTTTACTGTTCAGTGTAGTGGGGGAGGGTTTTTCATGGTTGAAATAAAGCCACACTACTTCACCAAAAGAATAGATCATACTGTGAATTGAAGACTAAATACATGACTCGTTATTCCAGTTGTCACTCTATCTCTGTTGCATTTGTTAGAACATTTCTTCCATTCCTCTTAGCTCTATCATGACAACTTAGCTTGCCCATGGAACTGCTAATTAAGATGGGGATTTATTGTAATTGTGCCTTCTGCTGCAGCCCATCCGGCACAGGCAATTTAATAGCAGCTCTGCAGCTTGTGTGCACTCTGGAGGCCTAGCCCATTTATTCTAAAAATTTTAGGCCTTAGTGTCACAGCCACATACAAACACACACACACACACACACACACACACACACACACACACACACACACACACACACACACCAGACACACACACACACACACACACACACACACACACACACACACACACACACACACACACACACACACACAGCTGTAGCTCATCAGTTCAATTGTATTCTTCATGTGTATGATGTTTATGTTGACTTATAAGTACTGTGTAACTCACTGTTAACTTTTTTATGTAAAAAATTAAGCATGTGCTCATTGGACTAACTCCATCTATTGCTTTCGAATTTTTTTAATGTGCAATTTAATAAATAGTCTAACCTGGTTTCTAATGTGTAGCTAGTGTATGAAAGACAGGAATTAAGGAGCTCTCAAACATTCTTTAGCTGCCTGTTTGCTACTTGACACAGTTTAGGAGGTGCTATTTGCCCTTTCTTTGTTTAGGACTTAGACTGATAGAGCAAGACCAAGTGGTACTAGATGCTGGTGCTGAACTCACTAGCAGATTTCAAAGGCTGCTTATGATCCAGATGGAAAAAGAACACCTCTTCCACTAAATATTAGTAAACTTTCCATCCTCCCTAATTTAATTTAATTTAATATCCCTCAATTTTTTTACTATTTTGTATGTAACATTTATTTATAGACTGTTAATTTTTTCATAATAAACACATATTGTAGGTTATATTTATCTTTATTCATGTTTCATTCCATATGTAAACCTACGCACTGGCTTGCACATTTAATCGGTTTGGAGATTGTAAGCAATCTTTCCTGCCACTGTTTATTAACCAAGAACAAAAAATCGTAAATGCAAATTAATGAACTGGTTCTTGATAACAATAGGAAAAAATAAGAAGGAAAAAGATTTGGAAGGGAACAAAAGGACCAAAACAGTGAAACCAGTATCAGAGTCATTAAAAAGAAGCCAAAAATAGCAATAAGCCATCATCTGTTCTCATAGTATGGGTCAGAATTCCTGACACCTCCAAAACTCCTCCTGTCAGGGCAGGGGACCATTTGTATTCTCTTTCATTAGGCAATTTGACTAATGACCAGGCTGAGTTTTAGTAGAGGGGGCATGGGCAGACCCCCATGTTCAGACACCACCCCAGCCTTCATCTATTGGAATGGCACAGATGGTGAGCCCAGCGACAAAACAAACAACAATATATCTTAAAGACATCCTCCAGTGGTACATACGATTTCTCAAAAAGGCCAAGAAAAAGGCCAGAGCACGGAGAACATCATGAAAAGGTTTTTCTTAAATTATTCTAGAGGCGGTCGGGAAGGGCTCATAATTCTGCATACACTCCGAGTGCTTAGTTTATCCAAAATTCCTATTCACTTGCACTTGTGTCCTTTATGCATGACCTGCTGCTACTATAAGTCAACCGACTTTCCAGTACTTGGCATTGCATTTCCTGCTGATTAACAGTTGCTAGTAGTGGGTGTGAGGAAATTTTTTTTTATGGCCTTGGGAGCAGAGGTGAGAAAGGGGTTGAGGGGTGAGTTATCAGCAAATGGAAAAATGCAATCATAAGTAATACATTTTACAACCTGAGAATTTTGATAAAGTTCAGTTATGGTGGATATTTTTATATAGAAAACCTAATTACATTAGTCTTTCTATTGTCTTCCATTTAATAAAATGAATGTATTGAGTTTTTTTTCTTACTGCAAGTTCCCAGGGGATTACATAATATTAATGTAATAACCATTCTAGGATTTTGAATATTACATTACAGTAGATTTTTAGGTAATTTTATTTGAGCAGATTAGAGAGTTACAGTACATAATTTTTCACTGTTAATTTTATTTCTTTCAAGTATTGTGATTTCTTGTTTCATGAACTATGCTGTTTTCCTTTATTAGCCTGCAATTACATAATTGGTTGCGTTTGGGTATTTGGTTTAGTGGACATAGGGTATGCATGTATCAGTGTATTTACTGTGTGTATGTACCAAGTAGTGTGGGCAACTTGACAGGCAACTTGACAGTGAAATTAATAATTTTTTTTTTTTTTTTTTTTTACTTGGTCTCATACAACCACATTAATAGCAATTAGAATGAGTTAATCATATTTATATATGTTCTGGAAAGCAAAAGTGATGCCCATCTTACATATACATAATGTATCATAGAGATTTAAGAGATTAGTCCCAATTAATTAAACAGCTAATTTGAAGCTTATGTTATGCTCTGATTACATCATCTATAAGATTGGTATAATCTTGGTAAAATAAAACATTTGGCCATTTATGTAAATTATGGAAATGTTCACTGTGAATGATTAAACTTCCCACTAAACCTAAACCTGGAAACAGACAAATTTCATTAGATGATTATTTTAATAAATACAAGAATTTTGTATTTACAGTATGTCAGAAGTATTTAGTGATGACTAACTACTAGTGTTCAGTGACATTTACATCTACAAAATTAAATAAGAGTAAATTTTGTAAAGATTTGATTTGGCAGCTAGCTTCATAATTATTGTGTAGTCTATGTGTAACTACACTGTGCATGTGTAGCTTATATGATTATTGCTCATTTGGTTACAATTCAAATTTATTGTGTTACTGTCTAATTTACTGTTGGAAGTGTAAGGTGTATGTTATTTGAGAATAAGGAACTTCTAGAATAAACTTTTTTTTTAAAGCAAAACAAGGCCCACATAGTCAACATTAATTCCACTTCTGATCTGAAGTTAGGAATGCAGAGAAGATTTAAAGCAAGAGGATACTCTTAAACCATTCTCAATGTTTAAAATAGGTTGGGAGCAATTTTTTTTTCAGTATGCCAAAATAATACAGTATTGGACTATTCAGTATCCAAGGGAAGTTATGTTTGACATTTTTTTTTTTTTTATGTTCTATGCTTCTCAGCTGACTGTATATGCGATGTGAATGTTACAGACAACCGCTTTCCTTGTTGCAAAGTTGCAATATATTTGGATTTTTGGAGAGCTAGACATTTTTCATCATAGCAGTCAATAGGAGCTATTGTGCTTCTACATCACCCAGTGTTAATTTGGGCTCTAATGTATTTGATAAACAAAGGGGCACTCTTTAGCCTGACAGTCATGACACCCTGA